>NC_056429.1:92662245-92857752 GCF_018296145.1 Oncorhynchus tshawytscha | reverse complement strand
TGACTGTGCAATATGTCTGTTTCCAAAAGACTAATGGGAAGGAGGAGAGTGAACAGGAGGAGGAAAGTGTTAACCAGTTAACAAATGGTCTGAACCATCCAGCCCACCCAGCTAACGGTCACAATACTACGCTCCAGCTAGCCTACAATAGCATCCTGCTGCAGTGACACACGTGTACAGCAATGCCAAGCCTTTGTCCTTCATCTTCAGCTGCTGGCTCCTAATTGAGTTTGACTGTTTGTTATGGCTGCTGAGAAGAAAAATGGCTACCCATTGTAGTTTCTAATGGCTATCACTTAGTTCTATTTGAACCCCTCTCTGTTCTGTTACTATACCTGTAAACTACAGTAGAGAGATGCCTGCTATGTTGTAGTTTAACCCCGCTGTTATCTCCCAAGTTTCCATGAGGGTACCCAACTACAGTGCCTTGCATTGCTCCTGTCCTATCAATACTGATGTTCAGAGCCATGTATATTAGATGGCCCTGCTAATATTGCTTGACCCTATACAGAGTCATCAGGGCTAATATTGCTTGACCCTATACAGAGTCATCAGGGCTAATATTGCTTGACCCTATACAGAGTCATCAGGGCTAATATTGCTTGACCCTATACAGAGTCACCAGGGCTAATATTGCTTGACCCGATACAGAGTCATCAGGGCTAATATTGCTTGACCCGATACAGAGTCATCAGGGCTAATATTGCTTGACCCGATACAGAGTCATCAGGGCTAATATTGCTTGACCCGATACAGAGTCATCAGGGCTAATATTGCTTGACCCGATACAGAGTCATCAGGGCTAATATTGCTTGACCCGATACAGAGTCATCAGGGCTAATATTGCTTGACCCTATACAGAGTCATCAGGGCTAATATTGCTTGACCCTGTACAGAGTCATCAGGGCGTATTAGTACAGGGCTGGCTGGGTGTGGGACATATGGAAGACTAACAGGTCCAGGTACCAGGGCTGCGTTTAACATGGCACCCATTTTTATTCCCTGTTCTACGTGGCCCCTATATAGTGCACTACTCTTTCAACAGGGTCCATATTCAAAAGTAGTGCACTTTATAGGGAATAGGCTGTTTTCGGCCTGGTCCAAGTAGTTCACTATCTATGTTATAGATAGAGACACCCCTGACTAACCCCTGGTTACGTTTGTTCTAACCTCTTTCTCTCCTGCCATAGAGAGGCACCGCAGGATCCCCCAGAGGAAGCCTCAATGGAGATGGGAGGGCTTCTCCTCAGGCAAGTTCATACCCATCCTCCTAACATCTTCCTCTAGCTTGTTCATCCTTTTTACCTTCTCCTTTAAATGTGACTTTTATGTCCTAATTTCAGAACAGGTAAAGCAACTAAGAATGAAGGTTAAGTTGCTATGACAGTGAATCATCTGCAGGGGTAATAGAAGATGCGTTCTGATAAACTATCTACATCCAGATGTTTAACAGAAGGAGTGGCTTTGTTCTTTAACCCTCATTCTTATCCCATGTCGACCTCTAGTCTCTAGCAAAGGCTATGTACATGTACATGCATTTCAGTTCAGTGTAGTTGGCTATCATGGAAATGAATGAAGTAATACACTCCACTGTCCTGTCAGTAATACACTCCACTGTCCTGTCCTTCTCCACACAGAGAGAGGAGTCCCAGTCGTTTACCCAGAAGCTCCGTGTCCCCTCTGTGGAGTCTCTCCTCCTCCGCGGTGCCAGCCGGGCCGAGGGCCTCTTCCGTTCCCCGCCCAAAGAGGGCTTGAACCGCAGCCCCTCTCTCAACTCCCTCACCCCCCTGGGGGAGAATGAGGCCCTGGCCTCCCCCTCTGCCACCCCTCCCACCCCAGCCTACGACCCTCCATCCCCAGCCTACGACCCTCCATCAGACATTGAGAGCGAGGCAGAGGAGTCATATGGTAGCCCTGAGGTCCTGTCTGCCCTGTCTAGAGAACAGCTGATCCATCGGCTACACAGGGTGGAGAAGAGCCTGGGGAACTACAGAGGGAAATACTCTGAGGTGGGGGTTCAAATGCGCTGAGGTGGCTTGTAGAAATTAGTCTCAAAAGAAATCAAAGTGTAATAATTATGCAATCAATCAAATCAAATCAAATTGATTTATATAGCCCTTCGTACATCAGCTGATATCTCAAAGTGCTGTACAGAAACCCAGCCTAAAACCCCAAACAGCAAGCAATGCAGGTGTAGAAGCACGGTGGCTAGGAAAAACTCCCTAGAAAGGCCAAAACCTAGGAAGAAACCTAGAGAGGAACAGGGCTATGTGGGGTGGCCAGTCCTCTTCTGGCTGTGCCGGGTGGAGATTATAACAGAACATGGCCAAGATGTTCAAATGTTCATAAATGACCAGCATGGTCGTATAATAATAAGGCAGAACAGTTGAAACTGGAGCAGCAGCACGGTCAGATGGACTGGGGACAGCAAGGAGTCATCATGTCAGGTAGTCCTAAAGGGCTCAGGTCCTCCGAGAGAGAGAAAGAAAGAGAGAATTAGAGAGAGCATATGTGGGGTGGCCAGTCCTCTTCTGGCTGTGCCGGGTGGAGATTTTAACAGAACATGGCCAAGATGTTCAAATGTTCATAAATGACCAGCATGGTCGAATAATAATAAGGCAGAACAGTTGAAACTGGAGCAGCAGCACGGCCAGGTGGACTGGGGACAGCAAGGAGTCATCATGTCAGGTAGTCCTGGGGCATGGTCCTAGGGCTCAGGTCCTCCGAGAGGAGAGAAAGAGAACGCACACTTAGATTCACACAGGACACCGAATAGGACAGGAGAAGTACTCCAGATATAACAAACTGACCCTATTCCCCCGACACAAACTACTGCAGCATAAATACTGGAGGCTGAGACAGGAGGGGTCAGGAGACACTGTGGCCCCATCCGAGGACACCCCGACAGGGCCAAACAGGAAGGATATAACCCCATCCACTTTGCCAAAGCACAGCCCCCACACCACTAGAGGGATATCTTCAATCACCAACTTACCATCCTGAGACAAGGCTGAGTATAGCCCACAAAGATCTCTGCCATGGCACAACCCAAGGGGGCGCCAACCCAGACAGGATGACCACATCAGTGAATCAACCCACTCAGGTGACGCACCCCTTCCAGGGACAGCATGAGAGAGCCCCAGTAAGCCAGTGACTCAGCCCCTGTAATAGGGTTAGAGGCAGAGAATCCCAGTGGAAAGAGGGGAACCGGCCAGGCAGAGACAGCAAGGGCGGTTCGTTGCTCTAGAGCCTTTCCGTTCACCTTCCCACTCCTGGGCCAGACTACACTCAATCATATGACCCACTGAAGAGATGAGTCTTCAGTAAAGACTTAAAGGTTGAGACCGAGTTTGCGTCTCTGACATGGGTAGGCAGGCCGTTCCATAAAAATGGAGCTCTAGGAAAAGCCCTGCCTCCAGCTGTTTGCTTAGAAATTCTAGGGACAATTAGGAGGCCTGTGTCTTGTGACCGTAGCGTAAGGTATGTACGGCAGGACCAAATCAGAACGATTGGTAGGAGCAAGCCCATGTAATGCTTTGTAGGTTAGCAGTAAAACCTTGAAATCAGCCCTTGCTTTGACAGGAAGCCAGTGTAGAGAGGCTAGCACTGGAGTAATTTGATCACATTTTTTGGTTCTAGTCAGGATTCTAGCAGCCATATTTAGCACGAACTGAAGTTTATTTAGTGCTTTATCCGGGTAGCCGGAAAGTAGAGCATTGCAGTAGTCTAACCTAGAAGTGACAAAAGCATGGATTAATTTTTCTGCATCATTTTTGGACAGAAAGTTTCTGATTTTTGCAATGTTACGTAGATGGGAAAAAAGCTGTCCTTGAAATGGTCTTGATATGTTCTTCAAAAGAGAGATCAGGGTCCAGAGTAACGCCGAGGTCCTTTACAGTTTTATTTGAGACGACTGTACAACCATTAAGATTAATTGTCAGATTCAACAGAAGATCTCTTTGTTTCTTGGGACCTAGAACAAGCATCTCTGTTTTGTCTGAGTTTAAAAGTAGAAAGTTAGCAGCCATCCACTTCCTTATGTCTGAAACACATGCTTCTAGCAAGGGCAATTTTGGGGCTTCACCATGTTTCATTGAAATGTACAGCTGTGTGTCATCCGCATAGCAGTGAAAGTTAACATTATGTTTTCGAGTAACATCCCCAAGAGGTAAAATATATAGTGAAAACAATAGTGGTCCTAAAACGGAACCTTGAGGAACACCGAAATTTACAGTTGATTTGTCAGAGGACAAACCATTCACAGAGACAAACTGATATCTTTCCGACAGATAAGATCTAAACCAGGCCAGAACTTGTCCGTGTAGACCAATTTGGGTTTCCAATCTCTCCAAAAGAATGTGGTGATCGTTGGTATCAAAAGCAGCACCAAGGTCTAGGAGCACGAGGACAGATGCAGAGCCTCGGTCCGATGCCATTAAAAGGTCATTTACCACCTTCACAAGTGCCGTCTCAGTGCTATGATGGGGTCTAAAACCAGACTGAAGCATTTCGTATACATTGTTTGTCTTCAGGAAGGCAGTAAGTTGCTGCGCAACAGCCTTTTCTAAAATATTTGAGAGGAATGGAAGATTCGATATAGGCCGCTAGTTTTTTATATTTTCTGGGTCAAGGTTTGGCTTTTTCAAGAGAGGCTTTATTACTGCAACTTTTAGTGAATTTGGTACACATCCGGTGGATAGAGAGCCGTTTATTATGTTCAACATAGGAGGGCCAAGCACAGGAAGCAGCTCTTTCAGTAGTTTAGTTGGAATAGGGTCCAGTATGCAGCTTGAAGGTTTAGAGGCCATGATTATTTTCATCATTGTGTCAAGAGATATAGTACTAAAACACTTGAGCGTCTCTCTTGATCCTAGGTCCTGGGAGAGTTGTGCAGACTCAGGACAACTGAGCTTTGAAGGAATACACAGATTTAAAGAGGAGTCCGTAATTTGCTTTCTAATAATCATAATCTTTTCCTCATAGAAGTTCATGAATTTATCACTGCTAAAGTGAAAGTCATCCTCTCTTGGGGAATGCTGCTTTTTAGTTAGCTTTGCGACAGTATCAAAAAGGAATTTCGGATTGTTCTTATTTTCCTCAATTAAGTTAGAAAAATAGGATGATCGAGCAGCAGTAAGGGCTCTTCGGTACTGCACGGTACTGTCTTTCCAAGCTAGTCGGAAGACTTCCAGTTTGGTGTGGCGCCATTTCCGTTCCAATTTTCTGGAAGCTTGCTTCAGAGCTCGGGTATTTTCTGTGTACCAGGGAAATAGTTTCTTATGAGACATGTTTCTAGTTTTTAGGGGTGCAACTGCATCTAGGGTATTGCGCAAGGTTAAATTGAGTTCCTCAGTTAGGTGGTTAACTGATTTTTGTCCTCTGGCGTCCTTGGGTAGACAGAGGGAATCTGGAAGGACATCAAGGAATCTTTGTGTTGTCTGTGAATTTATAGCACAACTTTTGATGTTCCTTGGTTGGGGTCTGAGCAGATTATTTGTTGCAATTGCAAACGTAGTAAAATGGTGGTCCGATAGTCCAGGATTATGAGGAAAAACATTAAGATCCACAACATTTATTCCATGGGACAAAACTAGGTCCAGCGTATGACTGTGACAGTGAGTGGGTCCAGAGACATGTTGGACAAAACCCACTGAGTCGATGATGGCGCCGAAAGCCTTTTGGAGTGGGTCTGTGGACTTTTCCATGTGAATATTAAAGTCACCAAAGATTAGAATATTATCTGCTATGACTACAAGGTCTGATAGGAATTCAGGGAACTCAGTGAGGAACGCTGTATATGGCCCAGGAGGCCTGTAAACAGTAGCTATAAAAAGTGATTGAGTAGGCTGCATAGATTTCATGACTATCGATAGGCGATTACTGTTTCAGCAAGTAATGAGTCACTATGATCTAGAGCAGGAAGTTAGGATGCTGTATGTCTATAATACACCTCTGATGTACAAGTCACTATGATCAGTCCTCTCTCTCTCATCCAGTCGGTCTCTAATACAGATAAGTAGGGACTTGGCCTGCTATGCATATGTCCATGTTTGATTTACCTTTCTAACCATTGTCTTTATCATTCCATCAACTTCTCTTTTTCTGTCTGTCTCTCTGTGTTCACTCCCCCGCCCAGTTGGTCACTACCTACAGAACGGTACAGAGAGAGAAAGAGAAAAGCCAGGTAATTTTCCTAAACTGCCTCAATACCAGATTACATATAGATATGCTGTGTACTATTGGAGGATGGAAAACACTTCTATCCACACTCACTGAATGCTTCTCATTAACTACACTGATGTTCTGCTTTTCTCCTCAGACCATTCTAAGCCAGAGTCAAGACAAAGCCCTCCGTAGGATAGGGGAGTTGAGAGAGGTACGAGTAGGACCAGCATCTCTCTGATAAAAACCTGTAAAATGTTGAACTCTATCAAAGATGGAGCAGGAGGTCAGCTAAGTCAAGGAAAGAGAAGATGGAGCAGGAGGTCAGCTAAGTCAAGGAAAGAGAACATGGAGGAGGTCAGCTAAGTCAAGGAAAGAGAACATGGAGGAGTTCAGCTAAGTCAAGGAAAGAGAAGATGGAGAAGGAGGTCAGCTAAGTCAAGGAAAGAGAAGATGGAGAAGGAGGTCAGCTAAGTCAAGGAAAGAGGATGGAGCAGGAAGTCAACTAAGACAAGGAGAGAGAAGATGGAGCAGGAGGTCAGCTAAGACCAGGAAAGAGAAGATGGAGCAGGAGGTCAGCTAAGTCAAGGAAAGAGAATATGGAGAAGGAGGTGAGCTAAGGAAAGAGAAGATGGAGAAGGTCAGCTATGTCAAGGAAAGAGAAGATGGAGAAGGAGGTCAGCTAAGTCAAGGAATGAGAAGATGGAGCATGAGGTCAGCTAAGTCAAGGAAATATAACATGGAGAAGGAGGTCAGCTAAGACAAGGAAAGAGATTATGGAGCAGGAGGTCAGCTAAGTCAAGGAAAGAGACGATGGAGAAGGAGGTCAGCTAAGTCAAGGAAAGAGAAGATGGAACAGGAGGTCAGCTAAGTCAAGGAAAGAGAAGATGGAACAGGAGGTCAGCTAAGTCAAGGAAAGAGAAGATGGAGAAGGAGGTCAGCTAAGTCAAGGAAAGAGACGATGGAGAAGGAGGTCAGCTAAGTCAAGGAAATAGAATATGGAGCAGGAAGTCAGCTAAGTCAAGGAAAGAGAATATGGAGAGGGAGGTCAGCTACGTCAAGGAAAGAGAATATGGAGAAGGAGGCCAGCTAAGACAAGGAAAGAGGATGGAGCAGGAAGTCAACTAAGACAAGGAAAGAGAATATGGAGGAGGTCAGCGAAGACAAGGAAAGAGGATGGAGCAGGAGGTCAGATAAGTCAAGGAAAAGGAATATGGAGAAGGAGGTCAGCTAAGACAAGGAGAGAGAGAACATGGAGAAGGAGGTCAGCTAAGACCAGGAAAGAATATGGAGAAGGAGGTCAGCGAAGACAAGGAAAGAGGATGGAGCAGGAGGTCAGATAAGTCAAGGAAAAGGAATATGGAGAAGGAGGTCAGCTAAGACAAGGAGAGAGAGAACATGGAGAAGGAGGTCAGCTAAGTCAAGGAAAGAGAAGATGGAGAAGGAGGTCAGCTATGACCAGGAAAGAGAAGATGGAGCAGGAGGTCAGCTAAGTCAAGGAAAGAGAATATGGAGGAGGAGGTCAGCTAAGTCCAAGGAAAGAGAAGCTGGAGAAGGAGACCAGCTAAGGAAAGAGAAGATGGAGAAGGTCAGCTATGTCAAGGAAAGAGAATATGGAGCAGGAGGTCAGCTAAGTCAAGGAAAGAGAATATGGAGAAGGAGGTCAGCTAAGTCAATGAAAGAAAATATGGAGGAGATCAGCTACGTCAAGGAAAGAGAACATGGAGAAGGAGGTCAGCTAAGTCAAGGAAAGAGAATATGGAGGAGATCAGCTAAGACACGGAAAGAGAATATGGAGCAGGAAGTCAGCTAAGTCAAGGAAAGAGAATATGGAGAGGGAGGTCAGCTAAGTCAAGGAAAGAGAAGATGGAGAAGGAGGTCAGCTAAGTCAAGGAAAGAGAATATGGAGCAGGAGGTCAGCTAAGTCAAGGAAAGAGAATATGGAGGAGATCAGCTAAGTCAAGGAAAGAGAATATGGAGAGGGAGGTCCGCTAAGTCAAGTAAAGAGAATATGGAGAAGGAGGCCAGCTAAGACCAGGAAAGAGGATGGAGCAGGAAGTCAACTAAGACAAGGAAAGAGAATATGGAGAAGGAGGTCAGCTAAGACAAGGAAAGAGAATATGGAGCAGGTGGTCAGCTAAGTCAAGGAAAGAGGATGGAGCAGAAGGTCAGCTAAGTCAAGGAAAGAGAATATGGAGAAGGAGGTCAGCTAAGACAAGGAAAGAGAAGATGGAGCAGGAGGTCAGCTAAGTCAAGGAAAGAGAATATGGAGCAGGAGGTCAGCTAAGTCAAGGAAAGAGAATATGGAGGAGATCAGCTAAGTCAAGGAAAGAGAATATGGAGCAGGAAGTCAGCTAAGTCAAGGAAAGAGAATATGGAGAGGGAGGTCAGCTAAGTCAAGGAAAGAGAATATGGAGAAGGAGGCCAGCTAAGACCAGGAAAGAGGATGGAGCAGGAAGTCAACTAAGACAAGGAAAGAGAATATGGAGAAGGAGGTCAGCTAAGACAAGGAAAGAGAATATGGAGCAGGTGGTCAGCTAAGTCAAGGAAAGAGGATGGAGCAGAAGGTCAGCTAAGTCAAGGAAAGAGAAGATGGAGAAGGAGGTCAGCTAAGTCAAGGAAAGAGAATATGGAGCAGGTGGTCAGCTAAGTCAAGGAAAGAGAATATGGAGGAGATCAGCTAAGTCAAGGAAAGAGAATATGGAGCAGGAAGTCAGCTAAGTCAAGGAAAGAGAATATGGAGAGGGAGGTCAGCTAAGTCAAGGAAAGAGAATATGGAGAAGGAGGCCAGCTAAGACCAGGAAAGAGGATGGAGCAGGAAGTCAACTAAGACAAGGAAAGAGAATATGGAGAAGGAGGTCAGCTAAGACAAGGAAAGAGAATATGGAGCAGATGGTCAGCTAAGTCAAGGAAAGAGATGGAGCAGAAGGTCATGGAGGAAAGGTGGAGAAGGAGGCCAGCTAAGACCAGGAAAGAGGATGGAGCAGGAAGGTCAACTAAGACTAAGTCAAGGAAAGAGAATATGGAGGAGGCGGCCAGCTAAGACCAGGAAAGAGGATGGAGCAGGAAGTCAACTAAGACAAGGAAAGAGAATATGGAGAAGGAGGTCAGCTAAGACAAGGAAAGAGAATATGGAGTAGGTGGTCAGCTAAGTCAAGGAAAGAGGATGGAGCAGAAGGTCAGCTAAGTCGAGGAAAGAGATTATGGAGCAGGAGGTCAGCTAAGTCAAGGAAAGAGAATATGGAGAAGGAGTTCAGCTAAGACAAGGAAAGAGAATATGGAGGAGGAGATCAGTTAAGACACGGAAAGAGAATATGGAGCAGGAGGTCAGCTAAGTCAAGGAAAGAGGATGGAGCAGGAGGTCAGCTAAGTCAAGGAAAGAGGATGGAGCAGGAGGTCAGCTAAGTCAAGGAAAGAGGATGGAGCAGGAGGTCAGCTAAGTCAAGGAAAGAGGATGGAGCAGGAGGTCAGCTAAGTCAAGGAAAGAGGATGGAGCAGGAGGTCGGCTAACGGCATACTTTCATTATCAGAACAAGATAAGGCATTGTAGGTGACTTGTGTGATGTGTTCAGGATGTAATTTACTGAGACTCAAACCTGCAAATAAACCCTGCCCTGGTTGAAATGGTGGTGTGTCCTACATGTAGGAAGTTTAGCAACACTAGTCTACTCTGCCTCTGAACCATGATGGTGTTTGATAAGCAACACTAGTCTTCTCTGAACCATGATAGTGTTTGATAAGCAACACCAGTCTTCTCTGTTTCTGAACCATGATGGTGTTTTATAAGCAACACTAGTCTTCGCTGGCTCTGAACCATGATACTGTTTGATAAGCAACACTAGTCTTCTCTGAACCATGGTGTTTGATAAGCAACACTAGTCTTCTCTGGCTCTGAACCATGATGGTGTTTGAAAATCAACACTAGTCTTCTCTGAACCATGATAGTGTTTGATAAGCAACACCAGTCTTCTCTGAATCCATGATAGTGTTTGAAAATCAACACTAGTCTTCTCTGAACCATGATAGTGTTTGATAAGCAACACCAGTCTTCTCTGGCTCCATGATAGTGTTTGATAAGCAACACCAGTCTTCTCTGAACCATGATAGTGTTTGATAAGCAACACCAGTCTTCTCTGAACCATGATAGTGTTTGATAAGCAACACCAGTCTTCTCTGAACCATGATAGTGTTTGATAAGCAACACCAGTCTTCTCTGGCTCCATGATAGTGTTTGATAAGCAACACTAGTCTTTGAACTATGATGGTGTTTTGAAAAGCAACACTAGTCTTCTCTGAACCATGATAGTGTTTGATAAGCAACAGTAGTCTTCTCTGGCTCTGAACCATGATACTGTTTGATAAGCAACACTAGTCTTCTCTGAGCCATGATAGTGTTTGATAAGCAACACTAGTCTTCTCTGGCTCTGAACCATGATGGTGTTTTGATAAGCAACACTAGTGTTCGCTGGCTCCATTATTGTGTTTGATAAGCAACACTAGGCTTCTCTGGCTCTGAACCATGATAGTGTTTGATAAACAACACTAGTCTTCTCTGAACCATGATAGTGTTTGATAAGCAACACTAGTCTTCTCTGAACCATGATGGTGTTTGATAAGCAACATTAGTCTTTTCTGAACCATAATAGTGTTTGATAAGCAACAGTAGTCTTCTCTGAACCATGGTGTTTGATAAGCAACACTAGTCTTCTCTGGCTCTGAACCATGATGGTGTTTGAAAATCAACAGTAGTCTTCTCTGAACCATGGTGTTTGATAAGCAACACTAGTCTTCTCTGAACCATGATAGTGTTTCATCAGCAACACTAGTCTTTTCTGAACCATGATAGTGTTTGATAAGCAACACTAGTCTTCTCTGGCTCCATGATAGTGTTTGATAAGCAACACTAGTCTTCTCTGAACCATGATAGTGTTTGATAAGCAACACCAGTCTTCTCTGGCTCCATGATAGTGTTTGATAAGCAACACCAGTCTTCTCTGGCTCCATGATAGTGTTTGATAAGCAACACTAGTCTTTGAACCATGATGGTGTTTTGATAAGCAACACTAGTCTTCTCTGAACCATGATGGTGTTTGATAAGCAACACTAGTCTTTTTTGAACCATAATAGTGTTTGATAAGCAACACTAGTCTTCTCTGAACCATGATAGTGTTTGATAAGCAACACCAGTCTTCTCTGGCTCCATGATAGTGTTTGATAAGCAACACTAGTCTTCTCTGAACCATGATAGTGTTTGATAAGCAACACCAGTCTTCTCTGGCTCCATTATAGTGTTTGATAAGCAACACCAGTCTTCTCTGAACCATGATAGTGTTTGATAAGCAACACCAGTCTTCTCTGAACCATGATAGTGTTTGATAAGCAACACCAGTCTTCTCTGTCTCCATGGTAGTATTTGATAAGCAACACTAGTCTTTTCTGACCCATAATAGTGTTTGATAAGCAACACTAGTCTTCTCTGAACCATGATAGTGTTTGATAAGCAACACTAGTCTTCTCTGGCTCTGAACCATGATGGTGTTTTGATAAGCAACACTAGTGTTCGCTGGCTCCATGATTGTGTTTGATAAGCAACACTAGTCTTCTCTGGCTCTGAACCATGATAGTGTTTGATAAGCAACACTAGTCTTCTCTGAACCATGATGGTGTTTGATAAGCAACACTAGTCTTCTCTGAACCATGATAGTGTTTGATAAGCAACACTAGTCTTCTCTGAACCATGATAGTGTTTGATAAGCAACACTAGTTTTCTCTGAACCATGATAGTGTTTCATAAGCAACACTAGTCTTCTCTGAACCATGATAGTGTTTGATAAGCAACACTAGTCTTCTCTGAACCATGATGGTGTTTGATAAGCAACACTAGTTTTCTCTGAACCATGATAGTGTTTCATCCACTAGTCTTCTCTGAACCATGATAGTGTTTGATAAGCAACACTAGTTTTCTCTGAACCATGATAGTGTTTCATAAGAACACTAGTCTATGAACCATGATAGTGTTTGATAAGCAACACTAGTCTTCTCTGAACCATGATGGTGTTTGATAAGCAACACTAGTCTTCTCTGAACCATGATAGTGTTTGATAAGCAACACTAGTCTTCTCTGAACCATGATAGTGTTTGATAAGCAACACTAGTTTTCTCTGAACCATGATAGTGTTTCATAAGCAACACTAGTCTACTCTGAACCATGATATTATTTGACAAGGCCATCAGTGTGAGCAAGTCAATGCACATAACTACTTATCTTGATCACATAATGAGTAGTTATTTGGGATGTAAGGTGTTATTGTAGATCAGTGATTCAGTGAGCAGTACGACGGCCATGCAGTCAATCACAAAATATCTCACTAGAAGCAGTGTTCCCTATACAGTATGTAGAAAGTATAGAAACACGATTCTCTGAGTGCTGTGAACCTTGAGTATGACTTGTTCCTCCCCAGGAGCTGCAGGTGGACCAGCAGACTAAAAAGCACCTTCAGGAGGAGTTTGATGCTGCCCTGGAGGAGAAGGACCAGATGATTACTGTGCTTCAGACACAGGTGGGTGTTTATATACACAAACTCTACCAAACATGAAGAACAGCTGCTCCTTCCATGACAGACTGACCAGGTGAATCCAGGTGAAACCCTTATTGATGTCATTTGTTAAATCCATGTGTCAGTGTAGATGAAGGGGAGGAGGATTTTGAAGGATCAAGACAACTGAGACATACTAAACTTTTGAATACTTTAATACACATGTGAATTTATCCCAATACTCTCTCCATTTTAGGGGAAAAAAGCATGTACAATAAGTGCTGTAATTTCTAAACGGTTCACACGATATGGATGAAAATACCCTTAAATAACCTCATTGTATTATTTCAAAGTGCCGGAGTACAGAGCCAAAACAAACAAAACATGTCACTGTCCCAATACTTTCGGAGATCATTTAATTTCTACAGTTGATATGAAATAAAATACACACATTGAAACACAAAAATGTTATGTTAAACACTGTCTGTATAATGTTGACTGTTGAATAATGTGTGGTCACTAGCCTGGGTTGCACTGTGTTTCAACTGCCAGGTGGCCCTGATGAAGAAGCATCTGAAGGGGGTCCCTGGTGGAGCTGTGGCCCCTGAGGTTGAACACCCTCTCCAGACTGAAGATGACTCCGGGTCTGCCCCACAGAGCCCCTCCACAGACACAGGTGTGCTATACAGTACAGAACCATAGTCCTAATGATGATTATAATGATGGACAGTAGCAGACCTGGGTTCTAATAATGTCTGCTGCAATGGAACCAATTGATTAGTTCCCAAGGAGCCAACCCTGCCCATCTGGAACTATTGGCAGGCTCTACCAAACACTCAATGTTTTTGGATTTCAAATACTATTTGGACCCAGGTCCGAGTAATGTATTGTTGAAATGTTTGTCACAGAGCCATTTGTCATTTATCGAGTTCATAAAACCACAACAACAACACCAAGCGTTAGTGCCTCTGTCATAGTTAGTCCTCCCTTTTCTGACTGATCCTCTTTACCTGCTCTAAACAGCAGGGGGCAGCGCTGACCCATCTAAAAGCATTGAGGTACTGCAGAAGAGGGTGACACACCAGGAGAATCTGCTCCAGAAGTGTAAGGAGCTGCTGAGGACATACAAGGAGCGCAACACCCAGTTGACCAGCAAGAACGACACTTTGCAAGAGAGACTACAGGAGCTGGAGAAAAACCAGGTGTGTTAACCAATGTCAGTGGAGGGAGAAATGGAGAGGATGTACTATGATAGTACTTCATGAAATGAAAAAGAAAGTTGTGCTATCATAAATTAGCATTATTGCGTTCCAGCCATTACAGTGAGCCACTAGGTTTAACCTGCGTTCCAGCCATTACAGTGAGCCACTAGGTTTAACCTGCATTCTAGCCATTACAGTGAGCCACTAGGTTTAACCTGCGTTCCAGCCATTACAGTGAGCCACTAGGTTTAACCTGCGTTCCAGCCATTACAGTGAGCCACTAGGTTTAACCTGCGTTCCAGCCATTACAGTGAGCCACTAGGTTTAACCTGCGTTCCAGCCATTACATTGAGCCACTAGGTTTAACCTGCGTTCCAGCCATTACAGTGAGCCACTAGGTTTAACCTGCGTTCCAGCCATTACAGTGAGCCACTAGGTTTAACCTGCGTTCCAGCCATTACAGTGAGCCACTAGGTTTAATCTGCGTTCCAGCCATTACAGTGAGCCACTAGGTTTAACCTGCGTTCCAGCCATTACAGTGAGCCACTAGGTTTAACCTGCGTTCCAGCCATTACATTGAGCCACTAGGTTTAACCTGCGTTCCAGCCATTACAGTGAGCCACTAGGTTTAACCTGCGTTCCAGCCATTACAGTGAGCCACTAGGTTTAACCTGCGTTCCAGCCATTACAGTGAGCCACTAGGTTTAACCTGCGTTCCAGCCATTACAGTGAGCCACTAGGTTTAACCTGCGTTCCAGCCATTACAGTGAGCCACTAGGTTTAACCTGCGTTCCAGCCATTACAGTGAGCCACTAGGTTTAACCTGCGTTCCAGCCATTACAGTGAGGCACTAGGTTTAACCTGCGTTCCAGCCATTACAGTGAGCCACTAGGTTTAACCTGCGTTCCAGCCATTACAGTGAGCCACTAGGTTTAACCTGCGTTCCAGCCATTACAGTGAGCCACTAGGTTTAACCTGCGTTCCAGCCATTACAGTGAGCCACTAGGTTTAACCTGCGTTCCAGCCATTACAGTGAGCCACTAGGTTTAACCTGCGTTCCAGCCATTACAGTGAGCCACTAGGTTTAACCTGCGTTCCAGCCATTACAGTGAGCCACTAGGTTTAATCTGCGTTCCAGCCATTACAGTGAGCCACTAGGTTTAACCTGCGTTCCAGCCATTACAGTGAGCCACTAGGTTTAACCTGCGTTCCAGCCATTACAGTGAGCCACTAGGTTTAATCTGCGTTCCAGCCATTACAGTGAGCCAGTAGGTTTAACCTGCATTCCAGCCATTACAGTGAGCCACTAGGTTTAACCTGCGTTCCAGCCATTACAGTGAGGCACTAGGTTTAACCATCACATCCATCTTCTGATCAATTTTTTCTGAAAAGATAGTCTATGCTTCCCCCAATTTTAGAAGCCCATTCCACATATAGCCACCACAGAATTTACCCGTCTGTACTTTAGTGCGCTGTAGTTATGAAGGTACTTTAATACATGGGTCTGAAGATGAGATGGTCTACTGAGTGTCTGATACCCAGAATCCAACACTGTTGTATTGTCTGAAGGGTAACACCATGTGCACTGTTCCACATCATCCATAGAGTCTTCATGGTTTAGTGATGATGTGCCTGGTCTTTGGGATCACTACATATCTCTGACACATCATCCATAGAGTCTTCATGGTTTAGTGATGATGTGCCTGGTCTGTGGGATCACTACATATCTCTCACACATCATCCATAGAGTCTTCATGGTTTAGTGATGATGTGTCTGGTCTGTGGGATCACTACATATCTCTGACACATCATCCATAGAGTCTTCATGGTTTAGTGATGATGTGCCTGGTCTGTGGGATCACTACATATCTCTGACACATCATCCATAGAGTCTTCATGGTTTAGTGATGATGTGCCTGGTCTGTGGGATCACTACATATCTCTGACACATGCACACATGCTGTACACACACAAACTATCTCTAGAACAGTGTGCGTCCCAAATGGCACCGTTTTCCCTATATAGTGCACTACTTTTCGACCAGAGTCCTGTGATGTAATGTGTTGGATTTGGCTCAAACATAACACTTTGTATTCCAGATTCATGTTTTGCAGTATTACTTTAGTGCCTGGTTGTTATTCTGTCATTTAGGTTAGTATTGTGGAGTAACTACAATATTGTTGATCCATCCTCAGTGTTCTCCTATCATAGCCATTCAACTCTGTTTTAAACTCACCATTGGCCTTGTGGTAAAATCCCTGAGCGGTTTCTTTTCTCCCTGGTAACTGGGTTATGAAGGATGCCTGTATCTTTGTAGTGACTGGGTGTATTGATACACCATCTAAAGTGTAATTAATAACTTCACTATACTCAAAGGGATATTCAATGTCTACTTTTTACTTTATTTTTACCCATCTACCAATAGGTGCCCTTTGTGAGGCATTGGAAAACCTACCTGGTCTTTGTGGATGATTGATTGTGTGTTGGAAATGTTCTGCTTGACTGAGGGACCTTAAAGATAATTGTATGTGAGGGGTACAGAGAGGACACACACACAGACAGACAGACAGAAGCTGTCTCCCAGACCACCCTTTGACCTTCGGGATCTGGTATTTCTATGGCGCTGATGTCTGTTTCCTATTTGTCTTATTGTATGTTCTCACACGGTAGTGTCAGAGAGCTACACGCCACTGCTGCTAAACCAACCTAACCTTGTCTGTAATTTAGGTCTGTGTGGTAGTTGGCCTCGTATGCAGTCCCTGTTAGCTACCACATTGTGGCTGTGGTGGCCGGGCCTCATGGGTGGTGAAGGGAGACTAGGGAGCGGTGTGGTGCTGCATTGGTGTCTGATGAGCTCTCTGCCTGCCTGCCATGCGCAAACACTTTGGAACCTATCTTGGTCCTTCCTTGATTTTATTTAACCTTTATCTAACCAGGAAAGTAGCCTGGTCCCAGAGCTGTTCATGCAGTAGGGCCAATGACCATAGGAGTTGGCTATACAACACAAAGTCATATTGGACCAGGCTACCAGGAAAGAGCCTTGAGGTTCATAACCTCTTGCAAGGGTAACCTGTGCAATAACCTGCGCACGGTCCTGATGCTTTAAACAAAATGTTGTACGAAGGGTTCATCCATTTGTCTGATATCTGATGCTTGTGCCCCTGCTTAATGGTTATGAGGGGTAGTTGGTTGTCTAAATTCAGGGCAGTGTTATTCAGTACAGTGCCCTGTTCCTTAACTACAGTGGTTCTCCTGTTCCTTAACTACAGTGGTTCTCCTGTTCCTTAACTACAGTGGTTCTCCTGTTCCTTAACTACAGTGGTTCTCCTGTTCCTTTGATAACTTCCAGATTAATAGATGTTTTACTGTCAAAGATGTCCATTAATCCTTACCCAAAGAGCAACTACAATCTATGCTGTAGAGCTTCCCATCGTTTTCTCCCATTAACATTTATTAACAGCTCTCTCCTTCCGTCTCAGTCCTTATGGTTGCTTTGATACCTTGCACATGAAACTATTTTTGATGGATCTCTTTTTGTTTGTCTACCCTACAGGAGCTGCACACCACTCGGCTGCATGGTGCTGAGAACCTCATAGAACAACTGGAGCAGGACAAGGTGAGTGAAGAAGAGGGGTTCTTAAAGGGATCGATCAACCTACCTTGTCCCAGGGTGTTGAAAATGCTAGTCAGGAGATTCTGGATATAGCTAAGCCAGCTATCAAACTTTAAAAATATTTGAATAAAAGTGAACTGTTCATTTTATAAGGTTGGTCATATATCTTGATTTAAGTTTTTTTTTTTAAGCGTCTGAGTCAGTTGGAGGCTAGTGGCACTTTAAATTGGAGGACAGACACATTGTAATGGAATGTTATAACACATGGAAACCATTACAATCGCCCCATCCTCCCTCTACCAGCCTCGACTGTTCTGCTCCTAACTTTGTCTGCCCCTGAAATGTCCTTCTCACTCCTGCAGTGATGCTTAGTGTGAATCCGTGAAATGTAGACATGCTTGTGCTCTGCCACTGAGCGCAGAGACGTCAGAGACACTCCATTCACATTTATTGCTCATGACCCTTAACCTCTACCTCTGCAGGAGAGATGTGTGTGTGTGTGTTTGACCCCCAGCTCTGCTGGAGTAGAGACGGTCGTTTGTGAGGTCACTGAGGAATGTGAGTTAGAGGCACAGCGTAACAGTCAGAACAATTTGGGGGCCTGGGGTTTGATTAAGACACAGTACGTAGGAGACAACATCAATCAGTGGATTACTGGCAGACATCTTAAGTTATTTAGATACATTCATGCCAACAATGTAAGGAGAATGTTTGACGCACATCCCAAAAAGTCCTTCATGTGTCCTGTCTGCTTCCTTGCCTTGGTTAGAAATGATACCTGTCTGATTGGAAGCACACAGATCAAAACTGAATGAATGCTTCCACTTTGGAAATAAGTGTTTTCATGAATGTGTTATCCTCTGAGATCACATCTGGTTGATATACAGCACCTATTATTATAACACCGAAAGTCAAATTCAATCTAATCCTGGCTCTACCTTCAGGGCATGGTGATTGCAGAGACGAAGCGTCAGATGCATGAGACTCTGGAGATGAAGGAGGAGGAGATCGCCCAGCTCCGCTCCAGAAGCAAGATGGCCGCCGCCCAGACAGCAGAACTGCAGGAGCAGAAGGAGAAGTCTGAGAAAGCTGGTCAGTGGATCTCCTCCTCGTCTCCTCTTCCTCTATATCAGTGTGCATTTACAGTATCTAACTGAGGATGTGTGTTTGCACCTCCTTCCCCCAGCATTTGAGGAGCTGGAGAAGGCTCTGGCCCTGGGCCGGAGGGCTGAGGAGGCGCGGAGACTGCTGCAGCTCCAGCTACAGGAGCGGGTGAAGGAGGTGGAGAGGGCTGGGGAGGAGGAGAGGAGGGGTCTGCAGCAAGAGCTCACCAGGGTCAAGCAGGAGGTGGTCACCATTTTGAAGGTGAGGTACATCTACTGTACATCTAAATACTAATGGAATACTCCTTCAGAACTTATGGAGTAAACGGTCACTACTCACCCAGTACCAAGAGTAGGGTTGTGTCAATTCCATTTCAGTAGTCAATTCACAAAGTTAACTAATTCCCAATGTCCTTATTAAAAGCATAGAATAGATTTGGAATTTCAGTGTACTTCCTGAATTAACTGGAATTGACCACAACCCTGACCAAGAGCTCTTTAGAACAGAGGAAAACCATTATTCAATAAGTTATATTGTAATTAAACAATAAAAATCACTTCTGCATAAATTGTATCGCTCCAGTTTGTTTCATATTGCCTATTAGCTAGTTTATTTAAATGTTGATGATTTATTTCAGGTTTGCCTCTTTTATAACCATTTACTGCTCCGGTTTGTTATGTTGTCCTGTTACACTCCATTTCACCTTCAAGACTTAGACTACGGAAACCACATCCAGCTTCTTTTTACTTGGGTATTTGGACCTGAAAATCATTTTAATTACCATAGTCTGCACAAAGCGTTTTAGTTTCCATTTTGACAGGTTTTTGTAACTCCCTCTCTGACAACTTTTCCTGAATCAACTCTGCTCCTAAACTTCAATGTGGAAGAACAATTATTTCCCCAGATTTTCTCATTCCTCTGGCTTTTTGTCAGGTATCAGGATACAGATTGCCATGTTCTTGGTTGTCCCACTGTATGTATCATCATGCATCACCGCACATTTAGATTGAATAGATTCACCTCTGTGGATAACAATATGATTCATACACATTGCGGTAACCATAAATCAAGAATAACCGAACACACATTTGACAAGGACATTAATGTTCTCATGCATTCTGGATATTCTCCAGGTAAAGTTAAATTTTCTGCACACAAAGAACTGTTTCTGCTCATGCCATGGGATTCCCTAGCCCCTACTCAAACAAAGACTAGTGTTTCCCTGTAGAGTTAGCATGGGCCAAGTAGCACCCAGGCTAGCAATTCAAAGCAGATCAGTATAATGCCGTGTCAACGAAGGGGTTCCTAAGGCATGAAGGCATATAATCTCTTCAGCACAAACACTTTAGCAACATTTTTTCAAACAAATGATGAATACTGATCTGATTTACTACTACATATCAGCATGATATTCAGAGGATCCCTTTGGGAGTGTTTTTGGGGACCCATGATGTTGCTAGAGCGACGCTCCGCTAGAGCGACGCTTACCGACTACCTACCTCTATGACTCCTACATTGCAGTCATATGAAGGACTACTGTTGTGCTACATTGTGTGTTGTAGAAATCCTCAGAGGAGAAGATGGCAGAGATGGACAAGCTACATAGTGAAGCACTGGCAAGTAAAGAACAGGAGCTCAGCGCTCGAATCAACCAGGCTGTGGTAAGTTCATATCGCTCTCCACTTTCAAGTTGTAACATATATACTGCAAAACAAACTCAGTTCTACTATTGCACAAAGTGTTTGAGCTGTACATTTAAATCAGGGTTTGAGACTGCGTCCAGAACATCCTTATTTGTGACCCTTTGACTTGACAGAGCCACACCAATTTTTTTATTGGTCGCTAGGGTGCCAGTGAAAATGATTTAGCTGGTCACGATAGTTTAGTTTTGCATGGTATTCTGAAACTTCTGTACTTTTTTGATACCAGAACATGAAAAATGGTTCGGTACTCAAATTTGAGGTACTTTCGTTACTTCTGTCATTGAGAGAGGATAATGTCTATCAGCGCAGCCGCAATCCTTATAGCACGAGAGTTCCGTGCCTGTTCCACTCACTCACTGCTGGCTCTAGCCTGTCCTGAGGAACCACTGCACTCACTGGGAGTCTAGGCTGCATCATGTTAGAGCCCCACTCATGCTGCGTATAAGTTAACACACTTGAATAATGCAGCACGACAGGTAGAAATGTTGCAACTGTTAATTACTAGGGTATGAACAATACCAATATCGCAATAGTTTTTTATTTCACCTTTATTTAACCAGGTAGGCTAGTTGAGAACAAGTTCTCATTATTCATTAGCATAGTTGAAAGTGAACAAAACACAAAGCGGATTTTTAACTTGTTTAGGAAAGCAGCCCTAATGTTGGAAACAAATATCATTATTGTGTCATCAGTCACATTTATTTATTTTCCAAGCTATATCACACACTATTTGACATAATGCAGGTTTTTAAAGCACCAAAGAGTTTGATCTGCTTTGTGTTTTCGTTTCTGCCTTGGGAAAAACATTGCGATACTGGTATTGTCCTGGTCTTGTTTTTACTGTTTGCAAAACGATGTCCATTACAGGCTAGAACACTGCAAGAACATACCGGTAGCTTCCAGCTTTGTAGGGTAACTTTCCTTGCTAGCTTACAGCAATGCACTACCCATAATGCAAAATATGCTGATTGCAACCAAAAACCATAGTTATTCCAAAAGAGAACTTGATTCATTCACTTCGTCTCCCTGGTCTCACGTCTCTTCTGTCTTTCTCACTGTGTGTGAATGAAGTCATTAGGTCTTAGAGACAGCATGCACTTTTATGAAACAAGAGATTTCTTCTTTTATGCAAATGTTGTTGATCAGTACAATAAAATATGTCCCAATTGGAAGGGAAATTTGTTTTTCACCTGTATTGTGAATAGGCCTAGGCTACATCTTGATTTACCCAGTTTATTAATAGAGATTTACCATTCAAATAAATGAGTACCATTGTGTTGTTATGTAGTTAGATTGGTAAAAAGGTCATTCAAACTGATTGTCACTATCGGTGCGCAACCGCGAACAATTGGTCTGACCAAATCATGTGCTAGTGCCATCAACTGAAAAAGTTACTAGCACCAGTTGAAACAGTTATTCTATATTTTGTGCATATTTCTACTTGTTGTTTCTAGTTCTGTTTTATTGTGAGAGTTCTGAGTAAGATTTCCAATGTATTTATTACATATGGCAAATTCAACTTTAAACTTCAATTGTGTGTGTTTTGTGTAGGAGCAGTGCAAAGAGGAACTGGCCCAGGCTGCCAAGGATAAGGAGCAGCAGTCAGCTCTGGCCCTGGAAGACCCAGAGCTGCAGAAGACTGCCATAGAGACCGAGTCGGATACCAAGGCTAATGAGATAGGGCTGGAGCTGGAGACCGCCAGAACTGTGAGTTCTCCTCTTGAACGTTTAGCTACTCTATCTCCAAAAATGCTACACATTGTTGATTCTACAGCTAATTATATACTCTACTGTATTTACAAGCTTTACATTGTTGGTTGATTCTATGGCAAACATACAATAAATACTGCACATCTCATTACAGAGAATACTGGAACTCGAGAGCTCTCTGGAAAAGTACTCCCAACCTGGATCAGTTCCATCAACAGATGATCTCTCTACTCCGATGGAGGCGCTAAGGATGAAACACAAGGACTCGGTGACTGCACTAGAGGAGAAGCACTGGGAGGAGATGGAGAAGCACAAGCTAGAGCTGCATCAGGAGGTCTTAGCCCAACACAATGCTGCTATGGAGGAGCTCAGGGCAAAACACAGAGCTGAAGTAGAGACCATCTTGAAGGAGAAAACGGTCCAGTTACAAGCCCATGACGAGGACATGAACCAGAAGACAATGGAGAAGCTGGATGTGAAACAGACTCAGCTGGAAGCCCTTTCCTTTGAGCTCCAGGAGTTGTTGAGGATCAAACAGGTTCTCGAGGAGAGACTTGATGCAGTTGAAAATGCTGGTGGGTCAGCCAGGCAGGAGTTGGAGCAGAAGCTACAGGAGGTGCTGACCAAGCACAGTACAGATATTGAGGAGATCAAGCTGCAGCATGAGCAGTCCCTGGGAGGAATGGAGAAGATGCTAAAAGACGAACTCAATAAGTTGACGATAGTGCTGAAGGAGAAAGAGAAAGAGCTTGAGGCTCAACTTGTCTATGAGAAAAGCCTGAAAGAAGAGTCCAAGATGGTTCTTCAAGACAGGAATGCGAAGGTTAAGGAATTAGAGGAGCTTAGAAAGAGTTTAAAGCAGGCCCAATCAGAAAAGAAGGGCCTTGAGAAATCTAATGCCCAACTCAGTAAGATTAGAGATGAACTCTCAGAGTGCAGGACTCAATTAAAATATTTTGTGCATAAACTGGAAACAACTCAAAGTGACTGCCAGCAGAAAGAGGACGCTCTTCAACAAAAGGTACAGGAGCTTGAAGTGCTAGAGAAGCAGTTGCAGCAGGCTAAGAAGGAGCTCTCTGAACAGGATACATCTTACACTGACGAACTGAACTCTAAGCAAGAGGAAGAAAAACGATTAAAGAAACACCTGGAAGACCAGAAGGCTGCTCATGAGAAGAAGGTGGACAACATTAAGAAAGACATGGCGGCCAAGTGGAAATCACAGGAGACAAAGATGGAGAATTGTAAAACTAAGACCAAAGAGATGCAGGATACATTTAAGAAGAAGCTTCAGGAGCAAGACGAATCTTTGAAAAAGCAACTGTCAAAGAAGGAGTCAGAGCTACAGCAGAAAGAACAAAAACTTAAAGAAAACATCCTGGAGTCTCAGACAAGTTCAGAAGGCCTGAGCAGTGCTATGTACCAGCTTGAGTCCAATCACAAGGAAGAACTAGAGAAGATGTGTGAAGTCCATAAGCAAGAGAAGGAAAAGCTTGAGAATCATTGGAAGGAAAAGATGGGACAACAGGAAGAAGAAATGCAGGAGAAACACACACAAATCCTACAGGAGAAGATACAGGAAGTGGATGAGGTCAACCAGCAGCTTGGAACCACCATGGAAGAAAAAGAGCAAGTTGTGCAGGAAGTGAAGGACTTGAAGGAAGAGTTGGTGATGAGACAGACCACTGTGCAGAAACTGCAGGCCGAACTGAAGGAAGCCGCAGTCAAAATGGAGAGTTTATCTCAAGCTGAGGCAATGTTCAAAAAGCAAATGGAGGCGGTCGAGAGGAATCTGAACACTGCTCTTAATGAGAGGAACTCCTTCCAGGATCAGCTGAACAAGACTGAGAATAAGGCAAGAGAGAAGCTTAAGTCTCTGTCTGAGAGGTTTGTAGACACTGAGAAGCAGCTTCAAGCTCTTGAGGCTTCTAAGGGTAAGGAAGGGGAGGCAGTTCAGAGGAGACTTGAACAACATTCTCTTCAACTAGAAGTCAAGGAAAACGAAATGCAGAAGCAGTTCGCTGGGATCAGCAAGGAATTAATGCGTTACTGCCGTGACATTGAGGCCAGCATCGAAGATGGTACAAAGGAGCTCTCTGAACGGGTCGAGAGCAGAGTGAGCGAGCTGAAAGACAGAGTTCTGGGTAATCAGAAGAAGATAGCACATCTTAAAAACGTTATCCTTACAAAGGTTGACAGGATACACACTTTGGAGAAACAACTCCAGCAGAGTACAGAGGGGAAGAATAACCTATGCAGTTCACTAGAGCAGATGACTGTTCAACTAAATCTACACAAAGATGATATCAAAGCCTTAACTGCTGAGAGGGAGTCTCTACAGAGGGAGGCTGAAAATCACTCTCAAGCTCTCTCAGAAAAAGTAATTTGCATCGAACAGCTCAGTGAGGAAAACCAAACAATCTCAGAGAATGTCAAAACAAATTTGGTGTATATCAGCAACTTGGAGAGTATCATAAATGACTTGAAGACCCAGTTCGCAGGTAGCCTTACGGGGAAGGATGAAGCGATATCACTGCTTGATCAGCAGCACAAGGAGGAGAGAGAGAGGCTTGTTTGCCAAATGGCGGAGACCATTGACAGACTAGAGAAAGAGAAGAAATTTGCAGTGGAGCAAGCCGACGCCTTCAAGAAGAACCTCACAGAGTTCAAGAGGAAAGCAGAGTCCAAGTTCTCTCAGAACCACAATACTGTCAAGTCTCTGCAGACCAGACTTGATGATATGGAGAAACAGATCTCTGAGAAGGACGAGGCCTTACAGAGGCTGATAGCCAGCATTGACAATCAGTCCATTAGCAAGTCAGAGATGGACCAAGTCTTGAGTGAAAAGGAGCAGAAAGTCAGTGCCCTTTCTTTGGAAGTGGAGAGCTGTAACAGCCGGCTCAGTGAGCTGGAGGAGCAGTTCGTCCTCAAGACAAAGGAGAGCGAGCAGCTAACTGCTGACCTGAAGCAGCAGCACAGTATCAGGGAGCATGAGAAACGAGAGCTCACAGAGCATCTACAACAGACTCAGGAGCAGTTCAGAATCCAGAATGGAAATCTAGTCCAGGCAACAGAGGAGAAATTGCAGTCCATGGAGAGAGAGAACCAAACTTTGAAAAAAGAGCTGGAACGGCAGAGGGAAGTCTTTGACAAGATGAAGGCTGAGATTCTCGAGACCAAAGATGAGAGTCTGAAGGTGGCTGAAGAGAAGTTGTCAAAAGACAATGCTGGGAAAGTGGCTGAGCTGAAGAAGAAAGCTGAGCAGAAAATAAACCAGGTTCAGAAACAGTTGACCTCACAACTCGAGGAGAAGGAAAAGACTGTCAAAGCCCTTCGGACACAGTTGGAGGAGGCCAAGGTAGACAAAGCGACAAAAAAGCAGGGGGTGGAAACCCTGGAGGAGAAAGGAAAATCCCTTGAGGAAGCCATGGCCAAGATGAAGGAAGAACAGGAGAAACACATTGAGCAAATTCATAGTGATGAGAGACTGGAAAAAGAGAGCTCTTTACAGAGTTTGAAGGACATGTACGAGGAAAAGCTATCGTTGCTCCAGAGAGACATTTTGAACCAGGAGAAAGCCCTAGCCAAGTGTAAGGAAGAACAAGAAAAGCACCTCGAGCAGCTTCGGAATGACGAGAGACTTGCGAAAGAGAGCTCAAAGAACATGTACGAGGGAAAGATATTGTCGTATCGGAGAGATGTTTCGAACCAGGAGGAGACCAAAGCAGACGAGACCGTCTCAAGGCTGGAGTTTGAGATGAAGCTCAAGGAAGTGGAGGAGGAGAAGGTCAACCTTCTGGCTGAAATCAGCCGCCTCAAGGAAGATCTGCTTGAGAAGACTGCACTGATTGAACAGCAAAATACAGAATTAGTCCGCTTAGAAACACAGGGTCAGAATGCAGTGGAGGTTGTGGTGCATTGCACTGCAGAGCAAACCAAGAGTCTTACAGCAGACAAAGAGAGGGAGAACCACTCTCTGACACAGGAAGATGGGGATGCTGAATCTCTGTTGTCCATGCAGAATAAGCTTATGGAGGCGGTGCAGGAGAAGCAGAATCTACAGAAATACCTGCGAACCCTGAGGAAGGAACACCAGCAAGACCTGGAGTATATGAAGAAAGAGTTGACCCAAGAGAACAAAAAGAAACTCATGTAAGTTTGACCTAATGTTCTGCCTTAGTCAAACAATCAAACAAATACAATTGTTGAGAAAGCCCTTTGTCATTTGAGTTCAGAAAATAATTGTGTTTATTTCCCTTTCCATTATTCCTGTTTTTACTTTCAAATTATGTCGTCTTCTGTGTTTTCTCTCCATCCATACTGTATTTTATGTTATTCTCCCCATTGAACAGGCTTGAGGTTGAAGATCTGGAGATTAAGCACAACTCGTCCCTGAAGCAGCTGATGAGGGAGTTCAACACACAGATGGCTTTGAAAGAACAGGAGCTGACTGCTGCAGTGAAGGAGACCATTGGTGAGAGGGAGTGCCGTTGAATGATGAGACACTGTATTCCCATTGAAACTTCAGATTAATAAAGTCAGTTTTCTTTTTCTACAGTTCACTTTCTATTAGTCAGCACCTCAGCAAGTTTTTTGGGGTTTATGCTTCTAGCTACTTATGTTACTATTACCATTGACTGTCACTGCCCAAAACACTTAGAAATGAATATACAATATTAAATCATTGTTTCAAAAGTAAATTTGTTTTGTGTAACAAATGGTTTAAGTTGTTAGTTTATAGTCTAACAGTACTCTCAAACTTCACCAATACAAATTCTTAATTGTTTTATCATTTGTCATGAATGTGTGGAATTGAGTAAAATCCACATGCATGAAAGTATAATTGGTGTTGGTGTCCTTGTAGGACTCATTTGAATATTTTTTTCTAGATTAAATTAAATTAATTTGAAAGATGAGTGACTTTTCAGACAGAACAGTAGAGGTGAAATAGAGGTTAAGAAACAGTCTCTTTCTGAATGAATCACCATATGTTTTCACTGTAGTCCAGTCATTAACACTGTATTCCAATAGCGGAAGTGAGTGACTGTTTTGGAATATGTGAATTTCAAGGTCTACTTTGTGCTTAGATTCTGGGCCTGTATTCGAAAGCCGCATCAGAGTAGGAGTGTTAAATCTGATTGCGCATCAGGTCCCTCTTGTCCATTTCAGTATGATCAAAAAATGTGGTCAGATGAAGCAGATGCTAAGCTACAGGACTATTTTGCCAGCACAGCCTGGAATATGTTCCGGGATTCCTCCAATGGCATTGAGGAGTACACCTCATCTGTCATTGGCTTCATCAAAAACTGCATCGATGACGTCGTCCCCACTCAGACAGTACGTACATACCCCAACCAGGAGCCATGGATTACAGGCAGTATCTGCACTAATCTAAAGGCTAGAGCTGCCGCTTTCAAGGTGCAGGACTCTAACCCTGAAGCTTATAAAAAATCTGCTATGCCCTCCGACAAACCATCAAACAGGCAAGCATCAATACAGGACTAAGATCGAATCGTACGACACCGGCTCTGACGGTCATCGGATATGGCATGGCCTGCAAACAATTACAGACGACAAAGGGAAGCACGTCCGAGAGCTGCCCAGTGACATGAGCTAAACTACTTCTGTGCTCACTTCGAGGCAAATAACACTTAAGCGGGCATGAGAACACCAGCTGTACCGGAAGACTGCGTGATCACGCTCTCCACAGCCGATGTGAGTAATTAACAAGGCCACAGGGCCAGAAGGATTACCAGGACGTGTACTGCGAGCATGCACTGACCAACTAGCAAGTGTCTTCACTGATATTTTCAACTTCTCCCTGTCCGTGTCTATAATACCAACATGTTTTAAGCAGACCACCATAGTGCCTGTGCCCAAGAACACTAAGGTAACCTGCCTAAATGACTCCCAGAAGCCCGAAACCCATGCCAATTTGCATTCTGCCCCAACAGATCCACAGATGATGCAGTCTCTATTGCACTCCACACTGCCCTTTCCCACCTGGACAAAAGGAACACCTACGTGAGAATGCTACTCATTTACTACAGCTCAGCGTTCAACAACATAGCTTATTGATGAGCTTTGAGGGCACTAAGGATCCTCCGTCTGCAACTGGACCTCCTGACGGGCCGCCCCAGGTGCCCCCAGGTGGTATGGGTAGGTATGGGTAGGTGGTATGGGTAGGTAACAACACATCCGCCACGCTGATCCTCAACACAGGGGCCACTCAGGGGTGCATGCTCAGCCCCCTCCTGTACTCCCTGTTCACCCACGACTGCACGGCCAGGAACGACTACAACACCATCATTAAATTTGCTGTTGACACAACAGCGGTAGGCCTGATCACCGACAACAACAAGACAGGGATGAGGTCAGAGACCTGGCCGTGTGGTTCCGGGACAACAACCTCTCCCTCAACGTGATCAAGACAAAGGAGATGATTGTGGACTACAGGAAAAAGAGGACCGAGCACCTTCTCATTGACGGGGCTGCAGTGGAGCAGGTTGAGAGCTTCAAGTTCCTTGGTGTCCACATCACCAACAAACTAACATGGTCTACACGACTGTCTTGGTCCAAGCACACCAAGACAGTCGTGAAGAGGGCACGACAAAACCTATTCCCCCTCAGGTGACTGAAAGGATTTGGCATGGGTCCTCAGATCCTCAAAAGGTTTTACAGCTGCACCATTGAGAGCATGGTTGCATCACTGCCTGGTATGGCAACTGCTCGGCCTCAGACCGCAAGGCACAACAGAGGGTCGTGCGTACGGCCCAGTACTTCACTGGGGCCAAGCTTCCTGTCATCCATGTCAGACTCCAGCCACCCTAGTCATCGACTGTTTTCCCTGCTACCACACGGCAAGCGGTACTGGAGCGCCAAGTCTAGGTCCAAGAGGCTTCTAAACAGCTTATTCTATCCCCCAAGCCATAAGACTCCTGAACATCTAATCAAATGGCTACCCAGACTTTGCATTTCCCCCCTCCACACCACTGACACTCCCTGTTATCATCTATGCATAGTCACTTTAATTAACTCTACCTACATGTACATACTACCTCAACTAACCAGTTCCCCGCACATTGACTCTGTACCGGCACCCCCGTGTGTATATATATATATATATATATATATATATGTGTGTGTGTGTGTGTGTATATATATGTGTGTGTGTGTGTAATATATATATCTATCTATCTATCTATCAAAAAAAATAAAGGGAACACTTAAACATCACAATGTAACTCCAAGTCAATCACACTTCTGTGAAATCAAACTGTCCACTTAGGAAGCAACACTGATTGACAATAAATTTCACATGCTGTTGTGCAAATGGAATAGACAACAGGTGTAAATTATAGGCAATTAGCAAGACACTCCCAATAAAGGAGTGGTTCTGCAGGTGGAGACCACAGACCACTTCTCAGTTCCTATGCTTCCTGGCTGATGTTTTGGTCACTTTTGAATGCTGGCGGTGCTTTCACTCTAGTGGTAGCATGAGACGGAGTCTACAACCCACACAAGTGGCTCAGGTAGTGCAGCTCATCCAGGATGGAACATCAATGCGAGCTGTGGCAAGAAGGTTTGCTGTGTCTGTCAGCGTATTGTCCAGAGCATGGAGGCGCTACCAGGAGACAGGCCAGTACATCAGGAGACGTGGAGGAGGTCGGAGGAGGGCAACAACCCAGCAGCAGGTCCGCTACCTCCGCCTTTGTGCAAGGAGGAGCAGGAGGAGCACTGCCAGAGCCCTGCAAAATGACCTCCAGCAGGCCACAAATGTGCATGTGTCTGCTCAAACGGTCAGAAACAGACTCCATGAGGGTGGTATGAGGGCCCGACGTCCACAGGTGGGGGTTGTGCTTACAGCCCAACACCGTGCAGGACGTTTGGCATTTGCCAGAGAACACCAAGATTGGCAAATTCGCCACTGGCGCCCTGTGCTCTTCACAGATGAAAGCAGGTTCACACTGAGCACATGTGACAGACGTGACAGAGTCTGGAGACGCATTGGAGAACGTTCTGCCTGCAACATCCTCCAGCATGACCGGTTTGGCAGTGGGTCAGTCATGGTGTGGGGTGGCATTTCTTTGGGGGGCCGCACAGCCCTCCATGTGTTCGCCAGAGGTAGCCTGACTGCCATTAGGTACCGAGATGAGATCCTCAGACCCCTTGTGAGACCATATGCTGGTGCGGTTGGCCCTGGGTTCCTCCTAATGCAAAACAATGCTAGACCTCATGTGGCTGGAGTGTGTCAGTAGTTCCTGCAAGAGGAAGGCCTTGATGCTATGGACTGGCACGCCCGTTCCCCAGACCAGAATCCAATTGAGCACATCTGGGACATCATGTCTCGCTCCATCCACCAACGCCACGTTGCACCACAGACTGTCCAGGAGTTGTAGGGAGGTCATACAGGCACGTGGAGGCCACACACACTACTGAGCCTCATTTTGACTTGTTTTAAGGACATTACATCAAAGTTGGATCAGCCTGTAGTGTGGTTTTCCACTTTCATTTTGAGGGTGACTCCAAATCCAGACCTTCATGGGTTGATACATTTGATTTCCATTGATAATTTTTGTGTGATTTTGTTGTCAGCACATTCAACTATGTAAAGAAAAAATTATTTAATAAGAATATTTCATTCATTCAGATCTAGGATGTGTTATTTTAGTGTTCCCTTTATTTTTTTGAGCAGTGTATATAATATTTTTTTTACTGCTTCTCTATAATTACTTGTTACTTTTCTCATTCTTATCTGTATTTATTTTAACTGCACTGACGTTTAGGGGCTTGTAAGTAAAGCGTTTCACTGTAAGTTTAGATCAAATGATCAAACCTGTTGTATTCGGCACATGTAACTAATACAATTTCATCTGATCTAAAAGGCCAAACTGATCCTATATTAGCACTCCTCCTCATACTCCTCCTCTTTCCTCACTCCTCCTATCTTCTCCACCAACCAGGGAAGGCCCAGAGCGTGGAGGTGGAGCTTATGGACAGCCATCGGGAGGAGACCAATCAGCTCCAGAAGGTGATCGCCCAGAAAGATGATGACTTAAACAGAACGGTCCAACGATATGAGCAGGTCCTCCAGGTACAGTACAGTACGAATCAATAACACAATGTAATTATATTGTAGTTCCTATGTAACTTGAACTTTACTACTACAGCTATTACTGTGTAGCTACGTAGACCGTGCAATTTAACGTATATAGTTAGATTAGACTATTGACATTAATCATTATACACAGACTAACTGGTTTGCTTTTAGGAAGTAGATTACAAGTAGGAGTTACTGGCCCAACATTAGGATGGTTTTCCTCAGAATAATCTGTCCGCTTCCTGTTTTGTTTCCATGCCATGATTCTCAGAGTATTGTGATACAAGTATTGTGAAAACACTAGTCTGCACTATCATATGGAAACTCCTATCAGTTCCTGACATATTTTTCAGCTTTGAACTTTAAAGGAAAAGTACATGTACTCCACCCATCCTCATGAAACTATTACTGACATGGAACCACCTCCCTCCTGTCAGTCTCTAGCAGTCTTCATTTTGGCAGCTATTTTAGATTTAGTCTTAAATACTTTTTAGTCTTCGTCACATTTTAGTAATGTCATCCTTTGTTTTAGTTATTATCAGTCGACTAAAACTCTGGACAATTTTAGCCTAGTTTTAAGTCATTCACATGGCCTTGTCCAGCTATGCCCTCGTAAAGCTGGCAACATTGATATTGTTACAATGCCAGACATAATTAACCATAAAGGTTATAAAGACTTGGCTACAGGTTAAACAATTTACAGCTCTGATTTTCTCCCCATCTTAACTGTCAAGGGGGGTAAATAAGTGGTTTCCTTAAAAAGCAGAGAGTTTGAGCTTTTACTTTAGTCCTAATATTCAACAAATAGCATTTGTTTTTCATTTGCAGACCACAGCATGGTAGTGGCAACACAGATGAATGAATAACTACACACATGGGAAAGTAGAGCTTCTGATGTAATCAAGGCAAAAATACCCTAAATGAAATTAAGAGAGCAGAAACATTGTTTCTAGTTGAGGTTAGCTACAAGTCCAATGTCCTGGCTTCACATCAGTTGAAAAGATTGACGAGTGACTGAAGAGACCGCCTGGGAGCTGTGTGGGAGAGCCGGGCAGATCAGCTCAGTCAGACCGCACCACTGAAAGATGTCAATTCTGCCAGTGAGAGGATTGCTTGAAATATTCTGCATGCTTCTGATTGGACAAAATAGATGAAAAGGAGCTCCATGTCAAATCAAATGTCCATTAGTCACGTGGAATTCTCAGCTCTTCACATTTCCCTCAACTAAAAGTCATTTGTAATAGTAGTTTTTTTCCACATAGATTTCATCAGGAAAAATAGGTTGTTGAGGATTGGCTTTGCTCAGCTAAGTAAACTAAAGTAAAAGCTGTCTTCTCCCACTCATCACCAGACATAATTAAAGTAGGGAGGCCTGAAGTAGAGTAACACGGACTGACAATACTGTGATATCAGACTATACTGATCCACACTGAAGGGCTTTTAGCTGAATTATTTGTGACAAAATAAACAACAAATTAAATGTGCAGACAAAGAATTTTATCAAAAAATATTGACAAAAAGAAGAAAAAGGGGCCGTTTTTGGAAACTAATGCCGTTTTGAGTATTTTGTAAGAGATGAAACACTGTAGGAAATGACTAGCTGTGATTTTCCTTTTTCTTCCCGTCAAGAGTCGAGAGGAGGAGATGGGGGAGAGAGTGTGTCAGGTACAGAAAAAGCTGGAGGACCTGCAGGCAAGGACCCACAGCGCCAGTGGAGAGGTACAGTATCTCAGTTCATCCATGTTTACAGGGTGAAGCTAGCAGTACAGCTAGCGAAATACAGTAGCATTAGCCACAGAGCAGTTTGAGGGTTAACTACCACCGCCCACTGGTTGCTTGGCTCACTCCTGCCAGATTCAAACCGGCAACCCTCTGGTTATTGGCCTGCCTATTTTAACTTTGAGGATATCGCCACCCCCATCACTACAGGTTAAGCGGTTTACACAGACTGTATTTAATTTACCCCCGCAGACAGGATGTCAAGAGGATGCCATATCTGTGGTATTTTCCCACCGACTGTGTCCCAAATGACTCCCTATTCCCTATTTAGTGCACTACTTTGGACCAGAACCCATAGATCTCTGGCCAAAAGTAGTGCACTATAAAGGGAATAGGATGGTATTTGGGACACGGCCACCGACTGCACAGATGCTAGAAACTAATGGTACGAGTCCCACATGGCACCATTTTCTCTATATAGACTGAAGCCTGTGTTTCAATACAGTGTTTTTTTAGTCGGCTTGGATTGGATAGCTGACATTTACAATGGGTTTCTGTTGAAGCAATACAGTAATACCGTTTCCTGCTCGCCCCCCTCACAAAGGACACACACACTGAGACAGACAGACACACCTCCACACCAACTGCAACTGTGTTGACCCAACCTCTCTGTGGACCTCTATTTGAAACACCCATGTGTCTGACGGAAGAAAGATTACTGGTTGTGTGGAAAGTTAAGCCAGTCGACATAGGCCTACTCTCAGGTCCTTTATAAGTTCCAGTTCTAACAGAGATGAACAGTTTGTTTCACCAATCTTCTACTTAGTTGTGGAGTAAAACGTCTGTGTGTCTGTCTGTCTGTCGGTCTGTCTGTGTGGGGGTGTCTGTGTGTGGCTGTCTGTGGGTGTACGTCTGTCTTTGCGCCTGTGTCGGTGTCTGTGTGCGCCTGTCTGTGTGTGTGCGCCTGTCTGTGTGTGTGCGCCTGTCTGTGTGTGTGCGCCTGTCTGTGTGTGTGCGCCTGTCTGTGTGTGTGCGCCTGTCTGTGTGTGTGCGCCTGTCTGTGTGTGTGCGCCTGTCTGTGTGTGTGCGCCTGTCTGTGTGTGTGCGCCTGTCTGTGTGTGTGCGCCTGTCTGTGTGTGTGCGCCTGTCTGTGTGTGTGCGCCTGTCGCCTGTGTGTGTGTGTGTGCGCCTGTGTGTGTGTGTGCGCTGTGTGTGTGCCTGTGTGTGTGTGTGCGCCTGTGTGTGTGCTGTCTGTGTGTGTGTGTGCGCCTGTCTGTGTGTGTGTGCGCCTGTGTGTGTGTGTGTGTGCGCCTGTGTGTGTGTGTGTGTGTGTGTGTGCGCCTGTCTGTGTGTGTGTGTGCGCCTGTCTGTGTGTGTGTGTGTGTGTGCGCCTGTCTGTGTGTGTGCGCCTGTCTGTGTGGTGTGTGCGCCTGTCTGTGTGTGGGTGTGTGTGTGCGCCTGTCTGTGGGTGTGTGCGCCTGTCTGTGGGTGTGTGCGCCTGTCTGTGTGTGGGTGTGTGCGCCTGTCTGTGTGTGGGTGTGTGCGCCTGTGTGTGTGGGTGCGCCTGTCTGTGTGTGGGTGCGCCTGTCTGTGTGTGGGTGCGCCTGTCTGTGTGTGGGTGCGCCTGTCTGTGTGGGTGCGCCTGTCTGTGTGGGTGCGCCTGTCTGTGTGGGTGCGCCTGTCTGTGTGTGGGTGCGCCTGTCTGTGTGTGTGCGCCTGTCTGTGTGTGTGCGCCTGTCTGTGTGTGTGCGCCTGTCTGTGTGTGTGCGCCTGTCTGTGTGTGTGTGCGCCTGTCTGTGTGTGTGTGCGCCTGTCTGTGTGTGTGTGCGCCTGTCTGTGTGTGTGTGCGCCTGTCTGTGTGTGTGCGCCTGTCTGTGTGTGTGCGCCTGTCTGTGTGTGTGTGCGCCTGTCTGTGTGTGTGTGCGCCTGTCTGTGTGTGTGTGTGTGCCTGTCTGTGTGTGTGTGTGTGTGTGTGCCTGTCTGTGTGTGTGTGTGCGCCTGTCTGTGTGTGTGTGCGCCTGTCTGTCTGTGTGTGTGTGCGCCTGTCTGTCTGTGTGTGTGTGTGCGCCTGTCTGTCTGTGTGTGTGTGCCTGTCTGTCTGTGTGTGTGCGCGCCTGTCTGTGTGTGTGTGCTGTCTGTCTGTGTGTGTGTGTGCGCCTGTCTGTGTGTGTGTGCGCCTGTCTGTGTGTGTGCGCGCCTGTCTGTCTGTGTGTGTGCGCGCCTGTCTGTCTGTGTGTGCGCCTGTCTGTCTGTGTGTGTGTGCGTGCCTGTCTGTGTGTGTGTGTATGTGTGTGTGCGCCTGTCTGTCTGTGTGTGTGTGCGCCTGTCTGTGTGTGTGCGCCTGTCTGTGTGTGTGTGCGCCTGCCTGTCTGTGTGTGTGTGCGCGTGCCTGTATGTGTGTGTGTGCGCGCCTGTATGTGTGTGTGTGTGTGCGCCTGTCTGTGTGTGTGTGTGCACCTGTGTGTGTGCGCCTGTCTGTGTGTGTGTCTGTCTGTGTGCGCCTGTCTGTTTGTGTGTGCGCCTGCCTGTCTGTGTGTGTGTGTGTGTGCGCGTGTGTGTGTGTGCGCATGTGTGTGTGCGCGCGTCTGTGTGTGAGTGCGCGTCTGTCTGTGTGTGTGTGCGCGTCTGTCTGTGTGTGTGTGCGCGTCTGTCTGCGTGTGTGTGCGCGTCTGTCTGTGTGTGTGTGCCTGTCTGTGTGTGTGCCTGTCTGTGTGTGCGCCTGTCTGTGTGTGCGCCTGTCTGTGTGTGTGTGTGTGTGTGTGTGTGCGCCTGTGTGTGTGCGTGCGCCTGTGTGTGTGTGTGTGCACCTGTGTGTGTGTGCGCCTGTCTGTGTGCGCCTGTCTGTTTGTGTGCGCCTGCCTGTCTGTTTGTGTGTGCGCCTGCCTGTCTGTGTGTGTGTGTGCGCCTGTCTGTGTGTGTGTGTCTGTGTGTGTGCGCCTGTCTGTGTGTGTGCGCCTGTCTGTGTGTGTGCCCTGTCTGTGTGTGTGCGCCTGTCTGTGTGTGTGCGCCTGTGTGTGTGTGTGCGCCTGTGTGTGTGTGTGCGCCTGTCTGTGTGTGTGTTGTGTGTGCGCCTGTGTGTGTGTGTGCGCCTGTGTGTGTGCGCCTGTCTGTGTGTGTGTGTGCGCCTGTCTGTGTGTGTGTGCGCCTGTGTGTGTGTGTGTGTGTGCGCCTGTGTGTGTGTGTGTGTGCCCTGTCTGTGTGTGTGTGTGCGCCTGTCTGTGTGTGTGCGCCTGTGTGTGTGCGCTGTCTGTGTGTGTGTGTGTGCGCCTGTCTGTGTGTGTGTGCGCCTGTGTGTGTGTGTGCGCGTCTGTGTGTGTGCGCCTGTCTGTGGGTGTGTGCGCCTGTCTGTGGGTGTGTGCGCCTGTCTGTGTGTGGGTGTGTGCGCCTGTCTGTGTGTGGGTGTGTGCGCCTGTGTGTGTGGGTGCGCCTGTCTGTGTTTGGGTGCGCCTGTCTGTGTGTGGGTGCGCCTGTCTGTGTGTGGGCGCCTGTCTGTGTGGGTGCGCCTGTCTGTGTGGGTGCGCCTGTCTGTGTGTGGGTGCGCCTGTCTGTGTGTGGGTGCGCCTGTCTGTGTGTGTGCGCCTGTCTGTGTGTGTGCGCCTGTCTGTGTGTGTGCGCCTGTCTGTGTGTGTGCGCCTGTCTGTGTGTGTGCGCCTGTCTGTGTGTGTGTGCGCCTGTCTGTGTGTGTCGCCTGTCTGTGTGTGTGTGCGCCTGTCTGTGTGTGTGCGCCTGTCTGTGTGTGTGCCTGTCTGTGTGTGTGTGCGCCTGTCTGTGTGTGTGTGCGCCTGTCTGTGTGTGTGTGTGTGCCTGTCTGTGTGTGTGTGTGTGTGTGTGCCTGTCTGTGTGTGTGTGTGTGTGCGCCTGTCTGTGTGTGTGTGTGCGCGCCTGTCTGTGTGTGTGTGCGCCTGTCTGTCTGTGTGTGTGTGTGCCCTGTCTGTCTGTGTGTGTGTGCGCCTGTCTGTCTGTGTGTGTGCGCGCCTGTCTGTGTGTGTGTGCGCCTGTCTGTCTGTGTGTGTGTGTGCGCCTGTCTGTCTGTGTGTGTGTGCGCCTGTCTGTGTGTGTGCGCGCCTGTCTGTCTGTGTGTGCGCGCCTGTCTGTCTGTGTGTGCGCCTGCCTGTCTGTGTGTGTGTGTGCGTGCCTGTATGTGTGTGTGTGCGCGCCTGTGTGTGTGTGTGTGCGCCTGTCTGTCTGTGTGTGTGTGCGCCTGTCTGTGTGTGTGCGCCTGTCTGTGTGTGTGTGCGCCTGCCTGTCTGTGTGTGTGTGTGCGTGCCTGTCGCGCCTGTCTGTGTGTGTGTGTGTGCGCCTGTCTGTGTGTGTGTGTGCACCTGTGTGTGTGCGCCTGTCTGTGTGTGTGTGTCTGTGTGCGCCTGTCTGTTTGTGTGTGCGCCTGCCTGTCTGTGTGTGTGTGTGTGTGCGCTGTGTGTGTGTGCGCATGTGTGTGTGCGCGCGTCTGTGTGTGAGTGCGCGTCTGTCTGTGTGTGTGTGCGCGTCTGTCTGTGTGTGTGTGCGCGTCTGTCTGTGTGTGTGTGCGCGTCTGTCTGTGTGTGTGTGCCTGTCTGTCTGTGTGTGTGTGCCTGTCTGTGTGTGTGCCTGTCTGTGTGTGCGCCTGTCTGTGTGTGTGTGTGTGTGTGCGCCTGTGTGTGTGCGTGCGCCTGTGTGTGTGTGTGTGCACCTGTGTGTGTGTGCCTGTCTGTGTGCGCCTGTCTGTTTGTGTGCGCCTGCCTGTCTGTTTGTGTGTGCGCCTGCCTGTCTGTGTGTGTGTGTGCGCGCCTGTCTGTGTGTGTGTGTGCGCGCCTGTGTGTGTGTGTGTGCGCCTGTCTGTGTGTGTGTGTGTGCGCGCCTGTCTGTGTGTGTGTGTGTGTGCGCGCCTGTCTGTGTGTGTGCGCGCCTGTCTGTGTGTGTGCGCGCCTGTCTGTGTGTGTGCGCGCCTGTCTGTGTGTGTGTGCGCGCCTGTCTGTGTGTGTGCGCGCGCCTGTCTGTGTGTGTGTGCGCGCCTGTCTGTGTGTGTGTGCGCGCGTGTGTCTGTGTGTGTGCGCGCGCCTGTCTGTGTGTGTGTGTGCGCGCGCCTGTCTGTGTGTGTGTGCGCGCCTGTCTGTGTGTGTGTGCGCGCCTGTCTGTGTGTGTGTGCGCGCCTGTCTGTGTGTGTGCGCGCCCTGTCTGTGTGTGTGCGCGCGCCTGTCTGTGTGTGTGTGTGCGCGCCTGTCTGTGTGTGTGTGCGCCTGTGTGTGTGTGTGCGCGCCTGTCTGTCTGTGTGTGTGTGTGTGTGCGCGCCTGTCTGTCTGTGTGTGTGTGCGCGCCTGTCTGTCTGTGTGTGTGCGCCTGTCTGTGTGTGTGCGCGCCTGTCTGTGTGTGTGTGCCTGTCTGTGTCTGTGTGCGCCTGCCTGTCTGTCTGTGTCTGTGTGCGCCTGCCTGTCTGACTGTGTCTGTGTGCGCCTGTCTGTGTGTGTGTGTGTGCGCCTGTGTGTGTCTGTGTGCGCCTGTCTGTTTGTGTGCGCGCCTGTCTGTGTGTTTGTGTGTGCGAGCCTGTCTGTGTGTGTGTGCGCCTGTCTGTGTGTGTGTGTGTGCGCCTGTCTGTGTGTGTGTGTGTGTGTGCGCCTGTCTGTGTGTGTGTGCGCGCCTGTCTTAGTGTGTGTGTGCGCCTGTCTGTGTGTGTGCGTGTTCCTGCGTGCGCCTGTGTGTGTGCGTGCGCCTGTTTCCAATAAGTATTGCACTATATATCCATGCCTGTCTGTGTGTGTGTGCGCGCCTGTCTGTCTGTGTGTGCGCGCCTGTCTGTCTGTGTGTGTGCGCGCCTGTCTGTCTGTGTGTGTGTGCGCGCCTGTCTGTCTGTGTGTGTGTGCGCCCTGTCTGTCTGTGTGTGTGTGCGCCCTGTCTGTCTGTGTGTGTGCGCGCCTGTCTGTGTGTGTGTGCGCCTGTCTGTGTGTGTGTGCGCGCCTGTCTGTCTGTGTGTGTGTGCGCGCCTGTCTGTCTGTGTGTGTGTGCGCGCCTGTCTGTCTGTGTGTGTGCGCGCCTGTCTGTGTGTGTGTGTGCGCCTGTGTGTGTGTGTGTGTGCGCCTGTCTGTGTGTGTGTGCGCGCCTGTCTTAGTGTGTGTGTGCGCCTGTCTGTGTGTGTGTGCGTGCGCCTGTGTGTGTGCGTGCGCCTGTTTCAATAAGTATTGCACTATATATCCATGATTTACTCACACAATTCTCCTAGTCAAGTCACATGTACTTTGTGTGTGTGTGTGTGCGCCTGTCTGTGTGTGTGTGCGCGCCTGTGTGTGTGTGCGTGCCTGTGTGTGTGTGCGCGCCTGTCTGTCTGTGTGTGCCTGTCTGTCTGTGTGTGTGCGCCTGTCTGTGTGTGTGCGCCTGTCTGTGTGTGTGCGCCTGTCTGTGTGTGTGTGCCTGTCTGTGTGCGCCTGCCTGTCTGTCTGTGTCTGTGTGCGCCTGTCTGTCTGTGTCTGTGTGCGCCTGCCTGTCTGTCTGTGTCTGTGTGCGCCTGCCTGTCTGTCTGTGTCTGTGTGCGCCTGTCTTTGTGTGTGTGTGCACCTGTGTGTGTGTGTGTGTGTGCGCCTGTCTGTGTGTGTGTGCGCGCCTGTCTGTGTGTGTGTGTGCGCCTGTGTGTGTGCGTGCGCCTGTCTGTGTGTGTGTGTGTGTGTGTGTGTGCACCTGTGTGTGTGTGTGTGCGCGCCTGTCTGTGTGTGTGTGCGCGCCTGTCTGTGTGTGTGTGCGCGCCTGTGTCTGTGTGTGTGTGCGCGCCTGTGTCTGTGTGTGTGTGCGCGCCTGTCTGTCTGTGTGTGTGCGTGCCTGTCTGTGTGTGTGTGTGTGCGCGCCTGCCTGTCTGTGTGTGTGTGCGCCCTGCCTGTCTGTGTGTGTGCACGCCTGCCTGTGTGTGTGCGCGCCTGTCTGTGTGTGTGTGTGTGTGCGCGCCTGTCTGTGTGTGTGTGTGTGCGCCTGTCTGTGTGCGCCTCTGTGTGTGTGTGTGTGTGTCTGTGTGTGTGCGCCCTGTCTGTGTGTGTGTGTGTGCGCCTGTCTGTGTGTGTGTGTGTGTGCGCCTGTGTGTGTGTGCGCCTGTCTGTGTGTGTGCGCCTGTGTGTGTGTGTGCGCCTGTCTGTGTGCGCCTGTGTGTGTGTGTGCGTGCGCCTGCCTGTGTGTGCGCCTGTCTGTGTGTGTGTGTGTGCGCCTGTCTGTGTGTGTGTGTGCGTGCGCCTGTCTGTGTGTGTGTGCGCGCCTGTCTGTGTGTGTGTGTGCGCCTGTCTGTGTGTGTGTGTGTGTGTGTGTGTGTGTGCGCCTGTGTGTGTGTGTGTGTGTGCGCCTGTCTGTGTGTGTGTGTGTGTGCCCTGTCTGTGTGTGTGTCTGTGTGCGCCTGTGTGTGTGTGTGTGCGTGTGTGTGTGTGTGTGCACCTGTCTGTGTGTGCACCTGTCTGTGTGTGCGCCTGTCTGTGCGCCTGTCTGTGTGTGTGTGTGCGCCTGTGTGTGTGTGCGCCTGTGTGTGTGTGCGTGTGTGTGTGTGCCCCTGTCTGTGTGTGTGTCTGTGTGCGCCTGTCTGTGTGTGTGTGTGCGTGTGTGTGTGCGCCTGTCTGTGTGTGCGCCTGTCTGTGTGTGCGCCTGTCTGTGTGTGCGCCTGTCTGTGTGTGCGCCTGTCTGTGTGTGTGTGTGTGTGTGCGCCTGTGTGTGTGTGCGTGTGTGTGCCCCTGTCTGTGTGTGTGTCTGTGTGCGCCTGTCTGTGTGTGTGCGCCTGTCTGTGTGTGTGTGTGTGTGCGCCTGTCTGTGTGTGCGCCTGTCTGTGTGTGCGCCTGTCTGTGTGTGTGTGTGCGCCTGTGTGTGTGTGTGTGTGCGTGCGCCTGTGTGTGTGCGTGCGCCTGTGTGTGTGTGTGTGCGCCTGTCTGTGTGTGTGCGCCTGTCTGTGTGTGTGTCTGTGTGTGTGCCTGTCTGTGTGTGTGCGTGCGCCTGTCTGTCTGTGTGTGCGCCTGTGTGTGTGCGCCTGTCTGTGTGTGCGCCTGCCTGTGTGTGTGTGTGTGCGCCTGTGTGTGTGTGTGCGCGTGCGCCTGTGTGTGTGTGCGTGTGTCTGTGTGCGTGCGCCTGTCTGTGTGCGTGCGCCTGTGTGTGTGCGTGCGCCTGTGTGTGTGCGTGCGCCTGTTTCCAATAAGTATTGCACTATATATCCATGATTTACTCACACAATTCTCCTAGTCAAGTCACATGTACTTTATTGATTCATTGTCCGGGTGAATCCAATTTGAGATTGGAATATCTTTTCATGGGAGCTCTGAAACGATTCAAAAACCATTTCACCCTTCGTTTAGGAGTAAGGTCTAAAACCAGACCTAAATGTCTGTAATGATTTGTTACTCATGTCTGTTATTGATGATTGTGTTGTTTCAGATGGGTGTGGAGGAGCTGCAGGCCCAGCTAGCTGAGAAGACCACCCTGCTGAGTGAGGCCAGGCTGAAGGAACAGCACTTTGTCGACAGGGTGAGTGTTAAGGGGTGATCACAGTACGGTACTAAGCCGAACCATACTCTGCTGGCTTGGAAGTGTTCTTTTCACATTGACCTTTCCATTGTGGTTCCAGCAATTGTGGTGGTGTTATCAGGTTAGTCCAGTACAGCTTGGTTCTGTAGTGGTGGTGTTATCAGGTACGTCCAGTACAGCTTGGTTCAGTAGTGGTGGTGTTATCAGGTTAGTCCAGTACAGCTTGGTTCAGTAGTGGTGGTGTTATCAGGTAAGTCCAGTACAGCTTGGTTCAGTAGTGGGGGTGTTATCAGCTTGGTTCAGTAGTGGTGGTATTGTTATCAGGTTAGTCCAGTACAGCTTGGTACAGTAGTAGTGGTGGTGTTATCAGGTTAGTCCAGTACAGCTTGGTTCAGTAGTGGTGGTGTTATCAGGTTGGTTCAGTAGTGGTGGTGTTATCAGGTTAGTCCAGTACAGCTTGGTTCAGTAATGGTGGTGTTAACAGGTTGGTCCAGTACAGCTTGGTTCAGTAGTGGTGGTGTTATCAGGTTGGTTCAATAGTGGTGGTGTTATCAGGTTGGTTCAATAGTGGTGGTGTTATCAGGTTAGTCCAGTACAGCTTGGTTCGGTAGTGGCGGTGTTTTCTCTCTCTCTCCTTGATCCATTCATTGGGAGTCATATGTGTTTCTACTGCACTCTCTCTCTCCTAGATCCACTCACTGGAGGACAAGATGAAATTATTCCACAAAAACTCAGTGGTGACTCATCTGGGGACCACGTTCAAAGGTAATGTAAACATCTATATTCATCTATATTAAACGTCTATACTACTTTAAATATATACATACATTCAAAAAGTAATGTTTAACTTCCCCTGTAAGATGTTTTCTGAAAAATATAAACTTTTCAATCATCTTCTTAGCTCAAAAGGACCTCATGGAAAATGAGTAAGGATATTCAGTCAGCCATTTAGTGTAATAGGACATTGCTGCTGTTAGTTCAACATCACTAAGATGAAGCCCCCACAGTAGTGTCTCAATCATATCAATCTCAACCCTATTCTAAATGATATATTCTCTGCATGGATGACAGGGTAGAGGGGGAGGACTGTCAAACTAAATTCTAACCTCTTATGGACTTTCCCTGCTGGCGTAATAAAGAGAATCGTCTGTCGGATGGGAAAGGGGGGTGAGGAGGTAGGGATGAAAATTCATCCCAGGACATAATGACTTTTGCAGGCTGCAGTCTTGTTTCCCATGTGAAAACCTCTAACGCAGCACAGCACACTGCCCCCCTGGCCTGAAGTTACACCACTCAATTTCTAACACTCTCTCCAACCCAAGACTTTAGTAGTCCACTGTTTTTTGCCTAGGTGTCTGAACAACCGTATGGGTGTCTGAACAACCCTCTGGGTGTCTGAACAACCCTCTCAGCCAGGTCACATCCTAACCTTTCCCCCTTATGCATAACCCATTACTTCATATTAGAGCTGGAACGATAAACTGAAAATAATCGATACCGACCAAACTGACCATATATCGAGGACATTTTACAGATAATAACAATAAATTGCCTTTACTAGAGGAATGTGAAGTTTAACATGTAAGTCTGCTAATATGGACTATTGCTAACGGGACAATTGATAGCTACAACATTAGCAGCAGCACAATAAAAAGTAACTGGTGCACATTGTTATCAACGTATCGTTCAATTGATCGTTACGGTGATAATTCTGTTAATTGATTGTGACATGGACTTTGGTCCATATCACCCAGCTGTACTCCATAGCTTGTCTACTCCAGCTGAAGAGAAGCCTGCTGGCCCAGTGATCTGACTCACACCACTGTTGACAGCCTCAGTATATATTAACACCATCTCAATGTGGCTTCTGCTGTCTTGACCACTGTGGACCTCTAATAACACTGCTGAGCTGAGCTGTGCTCCAACATAGTGGTTAAACCACTGTAATGGCTCCTGGTCAAGAGGCCAATGAGTAGTGGTTCCAGGTAGAGGTGCTTTCTGCTGTGTTGTGTAGTGTGGGTCCTCATGCCCCAGTGTGAGTGTTACTCTACTGTGGGTTCATCTGGGCTACTCTTCCTGGGGTCTGGGGCCTGGAGGTCAGGAGGACATAAAGCTGAAAGGATTTATGAGCCAGGCCATTTCTCCACGCCTGATGATCAAAGACTAGTTTGGCCTCTACCTCTTCTCTTTCTCTTCATCACCCCTTCATTTTCCCAGCTTTCCTAACCCTTTTCCTTTCAACATCAAGCTGCTCTTCTCTGCTGGCACAGCCAGGGGCCTACAGTGTCATCGTGTATCTGATGAATGCACTAATGTCAGTCGCTCTGGATAAGAGCATCTGTTAAATGACTAAAATGTAAATGGCTATTCCAGAGAAATGGGAGGGTGTTTTTAAGTTGCAACCCCTTCACTGGCCTAAACATCTCCATGGAATGGACTTTGGAAGGACAAGAAATGTAATCATCAAAACAAATCAGAGGAACTTCTTTCCACAGCTCCACATACAAAATAAGAACAAGTCGCATAGAATCACAACAAGAAACAAACTACTAAGAATTAAACTCATAAGTCAGAAAATAACAGACCTAAATGAAATAGAAAAGCAATAAGGTATAGACTATGTGGAGTTAATCCTTCACCCACGTCACACCTGACAGTGTTTCCCTTGAAGAGGATGGAGAAGAACTAACATGATTGCTATTTTGAAGTGTGACCGGTTGGGATTTCACACCGTGGTAATTGAGACATAACTCTGTCTCCCTAGGTACAGGGATGATGGAGAAATGCATCTGAACAGGCCTGGTTGGAATTTTCTTGAGGTGTACAAGTGCTCATGTAGGGCCATGTGCCATTCTTTCTAGTTTTGGTGGTTTGAACCGACCCTGTCAGGGTTTCTATGTTCAGAACTGTTGCTAATTGAAACATAATGTCATGTCAGCTAAACAGTATGGCCGACAGAATCAGGGTGGAACATTAGATGACTCCGTGCTAAATTTAGATGTGGCGTTTACATAGAGCCGATGAATAATGGAATACACGTTTAGAACTGAGAACTACATGTAACTGCCAACATAAAGGAAACACTTGAGTAAATGAGGGATACAAAGTAAACTAACCCAAAAAAAGAAACATCCTCTCACTGTCAACTGCGTTTATTTTCAGCAAACTTAACATTTGTAAATATTTGTATGAATGTAACAAGATTCAACAACCGACATAAAGTGAACAAGTTCCACAGACATGTGACTAACAGAAATGGAATAATAATCAAAAGCAACAGTCAATATCTGGTGTGGCCACCAGCTGCATTAAGCACTGCAGTGCATCTCCTCCTAATGGACTGCACCAGATTTGCCAGTTCTTGCTGTGAGATGTTACCCCACTCTTCCACCAAGGCACCTGCAAGTTCCCGGACATTTCTGGGTGGAATGGCTCTAGCCCTCACCCTCTGATCCAACAGGTCCCAGACGTGCTCAATGGGATTTGCCAGTCCTGTCTGGTCCAGCGATGTTGTTGCTGGTGAGGACCTGCCTTTACAACAGGCCTTCAAGCCCTCAGTTCAGCCTCTCTCAGCATATTGCGGACAGTCGGAGCACTGATGGAGGGATTGTGCGTTCCTGGTGTAACTCTGGCAGTTGTTGTTGCCATCTTGTACCTGTCACACAGGTGTGGTGTTCGGATCCTGTGCAGGTGTCGTTACACGTGGTCTGCCACTGCGAGGACGATCAGCTGTCCGTCCTGTCTCCCTGTAGTGCTGTCTTTGGCGTCTCACAGTACGGACATTGCAATTTATTGCCCTGGACAAACCTGCAGTCCTCATGTCTCCTTGCAGCATGCCTAATGCATATTCATGCAGATGAGCAGGGACCCTAGGCATCTTTCGTTTTATGTTTTTCAGAGTCAGTAGAAAGGCCTCTTTTTTTTTGTGTCCTAAGTTTTCATAACTGTGACCTTAATTGTCTACCATCTGTAAGCTGTTAGTGTCTTAACGTCCGTTCCACAGGTGCATGTTCATGAATTGTTTATGGTTCATTGAACAAGCATGGGGAAACAGTGTTTAAACCCTTTACAATGAAGATCTGTGAAATTATTTGGATTTTTACGAATTATCTTTGAAAGACTGGGTCCTGAAAGAGGGGCGTTTCTTTTTTTGCTGAGTTAATATTGAAAGCAGGTACTTACACAGGTGTGGTTCCTGTGTTATTTATGCAGTTAACATCCCATCATGCTTAGGTTCATGTATAAAAATGCTGGGCAGGCCAATGCCCCCATCCACAGGGCACGAGTGCTCACTGAGTGGTTTATTGAGCATGAAAATTATGTAAACCATATAACATGGCCATCTGTCACCAAATCTCAACCCAATTGAACACTTATGAGATTCTGGAGCGGCGGCGAGGACAGCGTTCACCACCATCAACAAAACACCAAATTATGGAATTTCTCTTGGAAGAATGGTGTCGCATCCATCCAATAGAGTTCCAGACACTTGTAGAATCTTTGCCACGGTGCATTGAAGCTGTTCTGGCTCTTAGTGGCCCTATTAAGACACTTTATGTCGGTGTTTCCTTTATTTTGACAGTTACCTGTACATCGCAATGTAAATTGGTGTGTGTGCGTGTATCTACAGTTGAAGTCGGAAGTTTACATACACTTAGGTTGGAGTCATTAAAACTCGTTTTTCAACCACTCCACAAATTTCTTGGTAACAAACTATAGTATTGGCAAGTCAGTTAGGACATCCACTTTGTGCATGACACAAGTAATTTTTCCAACAATTGTTTACAGACAGATTACTTAACTTATATTTCACTGTATCCCAATTCCAGTGGGTCAGAAGTTTACATACACTAAATTGACTGCCATACAACAGCTTGGAAAATTCCAGAAAATGATGTCATGACTTTAAAAGCTTCTGATAGGCTAATTGACATAATTTGAGTCAATTGGAGGTGTACCTGTGGATGTATTTCAAGACCTACCTTCAAACTCAGTGCCTCTTTTTGCTTGACATCATGGGAAAATCAAAAGAAATCAGCCAAGACCTTGGGGGGAAAAAATTGTAGACCACAAGTCTGGTTCATCCTTGGGAGCAATTTACAAACTCCTGAAGGTACCACGGTCATCTGTACAAACAATAGTATGCAAGTATAAACACCATGGGACCACGCAGCCATCATACCACTCAGGAAGGAGATGCGTTCTGTCTCCTAGAGATGAACATACTTTTGTGCGAAAAGTACAAATCAATCCCAGAACAACAGCAAAGGACCTTGTGAAGATGCTGGAGGAAACCGGTATAAAAGTCCACAGTAAAACAAGTCCTATATCCACATAACCTGAAAGGCCGCTCAGCAAGGAAGAAGCCACTGCTCCAAAACCGCCATAAAAGATCCAGACTACGGTTTGCAACTGCACATGGGGACAAAGATCATACTTTTTGGAGAAATGTCCTCTGGTCTGATGAAACAAAAATAGAACTGTTTGGCCATAATGACCATTATTATGTTTGGAGGAAAAGGGGGAGGCTTGCACGCAAAAGAACACCATCCCAACTGTGAAGCACTGAGGTGGCAGCATCATGTTGTGGAGGTGCTTTGCTGCAGGAGGGACGGGTGCACTTCACAAAATAGATGGCCTCATGAGGAAGGAAAATTTTGTGGATATATGAAAGCAACATCTCAAGACATCAGTCAGGAAGTTAATGCTTGGTCGCAAATGGGTCTTTCAAATGGACAGTGACCCCAAGCATACTTCCAAAGTTGTGGCAAAATAGCTTAAGGACAACAAAGTCAAGGTATTGGAGTGGCCATCACATTATAATCTCCACCCGGCACAGCCAGAAGAGGACTGGCCACCCCTCATTGCCTGGTTCCTCTCCTGGTTTCTTCCTAGGTTTTGGCCTTTCTAGGGAGTTTTTCCTAGCCACCGTGCTTCTACACCTGCATTGTTTGCTGTTTGGGGTTTTAGGCTGGGTTTCTGTACAGAACTTTGAGGTATCAGCTGATGTAAGAAGGGCTATATAAATAAATTATTTTATTTTATTTGAAAGCCCTGACCTCAATCCCATAGCAAATTGGTGGGCAGAACTGAAAAAGCGTGCGTGAGCAAGGAGGCCTACAAACCTGACCTAGTTACACCAGCTCTGTTAGGAGGAATGGGCCAAAATTCAACCAACTTATTGTGGGCAGCGTGTGGAAGGCTACGTTTCACCCAATTTAAAGGCAACGCTACCAAATACTAATTGAGTGTATGTAAACTTCTGACCCACTGGGAATGTGATGAAAGAAACACAATCTGAAATAAATCATTCTCTACTATTATTCTACATTTTTCCATTCTTAAAATAAAGTGGTGATCCTAACTGACCTAAGATTTTTACTCTGATTAAATGTCAGGAATTGTGAAAAACTGAGTTTAAATGTATTTGGCTAAGGTGTATGTAAACTTCCGACTTCAACTTCAACAGACACACCATGAGACACACACACACCATTATATAGACACACACATCATTACATAGATACACACGCTATTTATTTATTTATTTATTTATTTATTTATTTATTTATTTATTTATTTATTTATTTATATATATATATATATATATATATATATATAATGTGTGTGTATATATTTATAATGGTGTGTGTGTAATTGAATGGTGTGTGTGTGTGTGTGTGTATGAATAGAAAAGGTTATTAATGAGCTCTTGAAGTTGAGAAATTAGCATTGAATACTTCTCTATCATAGATGTGAATTAGTCACATTGTCAAATATCAGTGTCTATGAGCTGATGTGTTATGTTATCCTACATTAACCTGACCTTTGTTTTGTGTGTTCCAGATCCTGGCCATTACAGTGCTGAGTCCTTCTCAGAACTCACAGAGTTTGAGTACCTGAGGAAGGTCCTGTTTGAGTACATGATGGGGCGGGAAACCAAGGTCATTTAATCAATATGCACCTTTAGCATTCATTCTTAAAAGTCTAAGCCATTAGGGTGGGGGGGTAGGGGGGGTGGGTCCTAAGCTGACATATGGAATTGTTTTAAGATTATTCTATGGATCATTTTGCAATTTCATTTTGAGTTTTAGAACCCCTTAGGGTTTCAAAAACATTTATAACAATGATTTGTTAAAATGTAGATTAGAGAAACACATTCATAAATGTGAAAAAAGACAGTCAAAAAATAACTGCTAAGAAACAAGGTTTTGAAGTGTTTGTCCTATATTTATGAGATATAAGAAAGCTCAGTAAATATTTTTTTTTACACATATTAAACCCTTTTTTGGATATGCACAAAACTACTTCCATTAATTTTTAAAAACCTGGTCCTGGTTTCTTTCAGGTGAGTCCTGTGACATTTGTGGGGTTCTTAATTTCCCCTTTCCACAGTGGGGTCACATTTGTAGCCCAAATGGTTTGGACGCTACAAACAGACGGTCACATTGTAGTGGCGCCTCAGCACTGTGGTGCAGTGCTTTTGACTGTTGCACCATCCAGGATGGAGTCTCCCCTTTCCATAAAGTGGTCATAATAGTTAGTAGGTCAAATTGTTTGGGCGCTACAGTCGTTTGAGAATATTGATTTTGGGATGTCTCATAGTCTGACAAACACCGCTCCGTCACCTTTCACCACAGATGCAGAAGTGTTACATCAGCAGATGGGGTGGATTGAGATGCATCCAAATGCAAAAAAAACATCTCTTGCTGAAACTGACAGATTTTTTATTATTATGCCAATTAGATTTTATTCACCGGCGTGTCAATTGACTTTAGGGGATTAAAGTAACCTTTTCTGATAAGAGAACATTGACAGTGCACGTATGTGATCCACTGCCTTGATTCAGTCTTATGTAGCAACATTTTATTATGTTCTTTACATTGGAAAAAAGCCGAGACAGAGCTACAAAATGATATCATACTCTACAGTTGATGAACAACAAGGAAGTAATTGGCTAGCTTGTTACACACCCCACTCTGACCATTTTACTCGGCCTAGCAGAGCTGGTTAGGCTATTTTCGTGTTATCCAGAGCATTGGTGACTAACTGTGCTGTTGACAGCAATTTGATGATGTTTTTTTTGCAGATGTTTATTGACACCGCCATATTCAACAGGTGTTGAGCATTCATAAATTCATCAGTTATTCTGCGCTCTGAAATAGAGTTTAATTTACAAATGCACCTGAAATGGTTATTTGCTTAGTGGAGTCTTTTGTTGAAACATGTAGCTAGCTAGCTAGGTAAATAATTAACCATAATCCCAACTCATGATGTTACTACCGTGCATGATTCTGCAGGTAGCTAACCAACAAGGTTCAATGTTAGCTAGCTAACATTCGGCTATAACTAGCCAAGCAAATGGCTCTGAGATACAAATAAGATCATACATGTAACCTAAGCTAGCGAGCCACCCAGCTAACATTAGCTAGCCAACATTACACTTTAAATTGAAATGAAAACGACTGTCAAATTTAGAAACGTGTAATATCTGAAAATGTAGCTAGCTGTCTTACCCATATACATCATTGTTGGACGTTTCTCCCTGTCACGGATGCCATGGTTGATCTTAGTTTGAAGATGTAATCCGGAGACAGGTGTTTTCTCCACCTCCTTAGCTATCGTACTCTAATTCCACTGAATTCAAAACTTGGTTCTCCAGAAAGTGGAGAGCAACAGTTATACAGTTCTACTAAGCAACATATATAAAAATAAAAAGCCACGTTAGACAGGATTACCTACTCATACTGACCAGCTCAAATAGCCAGAAGCGTGCTACATGGCAGACCAAAACCAACTCCTCTCTCGGCATGTCCAGCCCACTCATTACCTCGGCCAATCATGGCTAGTGGGAAGGTTGTTGACTTTTTCTGTGGCTAAACCAACTAGGCTCGTAATTTTAACAATTTTATTCGTATTTAGATGGCATACAAGTTAGTTATTAAGGCACATGAAAGTTCACATGTTCCAAAATGCATTTTGATAATTCAAAAAAAGATTTCATTCAAATAGCTCTTGTGTGAAGTAGTGATCCGCAACACATGCCTAGTTTCCTGAAATGGGTCATATGAGCTCATAATCCCAGTTTCTTGAAATATAACAACCGGTATCACACTTCCCTTTTTTTCAGCTCAGGATACGTTGCCATGTATTTAGTTGCTTACCCTCAATGAAAAGGTGAGACGAGAAGGAGGCGGTAGAAAATGGAGGGAAAGGTGGGATGAGAAGGAGGCGATAGAAAATGGAGGGAAAGGAGGCTGGATGGAGAGAGGCCAATAAATGTCACCATTCCCACATAGAGCAATCACCCAGTTAGACCTATACAAAAATAATTGTGTGTTTCTGTTTTCGTTTAGCACAGGGACTAATGAATGATTCTGCATGGGAATTAACAGTGCTAGTTGACCCGGTCCTAAAGTCAGCGGGGTATCAGATACTCACATAAAGCTAGTAGGGTTACCCTCTAGGTCCTCAGTAAGCTGTATGTCATAGCCATATCATTATGGCCTCCCTGTGAATGGAAGGATGTCCTGAAGGAGGCCTGGCCCGAGACATATACTATTCACATGATGCACGCTGCCATTTTAAAGACTTGCTGGCCTTGTTTAGCTCCTCTAGCACACAGAGATCTTTCGGTGGTTGTTGCCCTGCTTTCCTCAAACAGCAGCACTGTTTATGATTAGGCCCAGTATTTATGGGATAGCTAACGCATGCTGCTAACTCTGGCATATAGTCCTGGAGTTGATTAGGATGAAGATAATGGGTTAATTGCTCTGTGAGCAGGCTTATTTGATTGGGTAGCTGATGGTGGTGTTGAGGGCAGGGGTTCCCAGAGTCTTATGGGCTGCAGTGAGGGATCGGAGGTGGTGAATGGCTGGACTTGGGTTCACCGAACTTCCATTTTGCATATGATCGTGATGAGGGTCACAGACAGAGTTAGACTCCCAAGTTGGTTCAGTATGGGGTGTTGTGGACAATCTGTGTTGGGTGAATGGCTGGTTAAGGGTTAACTGAGTGTCATTGTTGGATTGTTGTGGGTTGCAGTCGGGGATCTGACGTTCGTGAATGGCTAGACAGTGGTTCACTGAGCATCAATGTTGGATCTGGGCTGGGAGAATGGCTGGACAAACCAGGATATTTAGTACTAGGTTCACTGCCATGATCCAAACCCGGATGCCAAGAATTGACACTGAAAAACATTGGAACCATGTGGCGGGATACCCATGTGTTACATACGCCTCTCGGAGGAGGGAACGCAACCCCCCAACTCCCCGTGGAGTGAAAAAGTTGTGTGATCGTAGGTGCGGGGATGGACGACAGGCAGAGAAATACAGTTTACAGGGAATTTATTATTCCTTAACACGGTAATGTGGGGAAAAGGGGCTGGAAGGAACCAAATCAGATAAAGTTAGTAAAGGAATCCCCTCTCCTACCTTACCTGCCTTCCCACTAATTACCTATCCTTTAGCACCGCCTGGCGCGCTAACCAAAATACAGGGGGTGGTCTGCCCAGGTCTTACCTAGTGTGCATAGACAGATTAAATACTACGGGTTATGTATGCCTGCAGGCCTCTTGCTTAAACACTCCCAAGGTGTGTTCCCCTTCCACCATGGGAACCAATGAAACAGAATAAGTGAAAAATGTACGTCCTATTGTCATACACATACTTCTGAAGAAGCGGCTACAAAATAATAATATCAACAAAACTTTCACTGACCAACACAGGACATAAAAAGAAGCTCTCTTCTGACGAAGCAACACTGGCTTTTATCAAGCTGGAGAAGGAGTTTGTAATTGAAGAGACAGCTGTATCCCCTGACGAGAGGGAGGGGTCATAGCTCCAATCAGTGATGGGGCCGATCATTTGGTTGCTTTAGGAATCCAGGAAGCCACTTCTTGAAATATGCGTACAAACCCACAACAACACAAACTGGTGAACGTAACACCATGCCATTGAGAGCACTGCCTCCAAAAATGCAGTTGTGAAACTGTCATCAGTTTCCCAACATATATCATTAACATCCACAGCCCCACCTTAAAGTTGAAGTTTAAGGTTTTTTCAAATGAAAAAAAGGTTTAAAAAAACAGCCTATTTGAATGTATCCTACTTTTCTTTGTTATATGGCTAAGTAATTTCTGTGTTTTCTCTTCCCTCCCACAGACGATGGCTAAAGTCATAACCTCCATGCTCAAGTTCCCACCAGACCAAGCTCAGCAGGTTCTGGAGAAAGAGGATACAAAAGCAATTGTAATCATCTGCTCTTCCTTGTTGTAAAGCTACTAACGATGAGCCATATGCAACCACACACAGACACAGTCTCACACACAGTCCGTGCTTTGTCAGCAATTGCTTACAGACATTACCTTGGCTTATAGTGCATTCGGAAAGTATTCAGACCCCTTAACTTTTTCCACATTTTGTTATGTTACAGCCTTATTATAAAATGTATTTAAATTGTTTTCATTCCTCATCAATCTACACACAATACCCCATAATGACAAAGCAAAAACAGGTTTGTAGAATTTTTTTACATTTTATAAAAATATACTGATATCAAATTTGCATAAGTTTTCAGACCCTGTACTCAGTACTTTGTTGAAGCACCTTTGGCAGCGATTACAGCGTCGAGTCTTCTTTGGTATGACGCTACAAGCTTAGCATACCTGCATGTGAGGATTTTCTCACATTCTTCTCTGCAGATCCTCTCAAGCTCTGTCAGGTTGGATGGGGAGTGTTGCTGGACAGCTATTTTCACGTCTCTCCAGAAATGTTAGATTGGGTTCAAGTCTGGGCTCTAGCTGGGCCACTCAGAGACTTGTCCCAAAACCACTCCTGCATTGTCTTGGCTGTGTGCTTAAGGTTGTTGTCCTGTTAGAAGGTGAACCTTTGACCCAGTTTAAATGTATTTACATTGAAAAGCAAGATTGAACTCTTTGAATTTAGTCCTGAGCACTCTGGAGCAGGTTTTCATGAAGGATCTCTCTGTACAATGCTCCGTTCATCTTTCCCTCGATCCTGACTAGTCTCCCAGTCCCTGCCACTGAAAATTATCCCCACAGCATGATGCTGCCACCACCATACTTCACCGTAGGGATGGTGCCAGGTTTCCTCCAGATGTGACGCTTGGCATTCAGGCCATAGAGTTCAATCTTGCTTTCATCAGACCAGAGAATCTTGTTTCTTAAGGTCTGAGAGTCTTTAGGTGCCTTTTGGCAAACTCCAACAGGCTGTCATGTGCCTTTTACTAAGGAGTGGCTTCTGTCTGGCCACTACCAGAATGTCCTGATTGGTGGAGTGCTACAGAGATGGTTGTCCTTCTGGAATGTTCTCCCATCTCCACAGAGGAACTTTGGAGCTCTGTCAGTGTCCATTGGGTTCTTGGTCACCTCCCTGACCAAGGCCCTTCTCCCCTGATTGCTCAGTTTGGCCAGGTATCCAGCTCTAGGAAGAGACTTGTTGGTTACTAACTTCTTCCATTTAAGAAGGATGAATGCTGCTGTGCTCTTGGGGACATTCAATGCTGCAGAAATGTTTTGGTACCTTTCCCCAGATCTGTTACTCGACACAGTCCTGTCGCTGAGCTCTACGGACAATTCCTTCGGCCTCATGGCTTGGTTTTTGCCCTGACATGCACTGTCAACTGTGGGACCTTATATAGACAGGTGTGTGTCTTTCCAAATCATGTCCAATCAATTGAATTTACCACAGGTGGATTCCAATCAAGTTGTAGAAACATCTCAAGGATGATCAATGGAAACAGGATGCACCTGAGCTCAATTTCGAGTCTCATAGTAAAGGGTCTGAATACTTACATAAGGTATCTGTTTTTTTGGTTTTGCTTTTGTCATTATGGGGTATTGATGTAGATTGATGAGGAAAAAATGTATTTCATCACTTTTAGAATAAGGCTGTAATGTAACAAAATGTGGAAAAGGGAAGGGGTCTGAATACTTTCCGAATGCACTGTATATTGATCATCTCTTCCAGATCATCAGCATCTTAAACAACAATAACCATGTAGAGCACTTTGTTCTGACTACAGTATCAGTTACAGCAATGGGAACGTGGAGGGGGAAGACATGTCTTATCTCTTGTCTGTTACAGTATTGAGGTATATTGGTAAGCACTGTGTACAAGCATTCAATATATTAGATCTGGCTTTAGTGGAGTCAAAACAGTGTTGAAGGTCAGATGGGGGTTGATATTTGTTCTTCTGTTCTTGAAGCAACTTACCAGTCAAAGTAGTAAAGTAGTAAAAAATGAAACGTCCTCTCACTGTCAACTGAGTTTATTTTCAGCAACCTTAACGTGTGAATATTTTTATGAACATAAGATACATAAACTGAAGAAGTTCCACAGACTAACAGAAATGGAATAATCTGTCAAAATCAAAAGTAACAGTCAGTATCTGGTGTGGCTACTAGCTGCATTAAGTACTGCAGTGCATCTCCTCCTCATGGACTGCACCAGTTTTGCCAGTTATTGCTGTGAGATGTTACCCCACTCTTCCACCAAGAAACCTGCAAGTTCCTGGACATTTCTGGGGGGAATGGCCCTAGCCCTCACCCTCTGATCCAACAGGTCCCAAACGTACTCAATGGGATTGAGATCCAGGCTCTTCGCTGGCCAAGGCAGAACACTGACGTTCCTGTCTTGCAGGAAGTCACACACAGAATGAGCAGAATGGCTGGTGGCATTGTCATGCTGGAGGGTCATGTCAGGATGAGCCTGCAGGAAGGGTACCACATGAGGGAGGAGGATGTCTTCCCTGTAACGCACAGCGTTGAGATTGCCTGCAATAACAACAAGCTCAGTCCGATGATGTTGTGACACACCGCCCCAGACCATGACGGACCCTCCATCTCCAAATCGATCCCGCTCCAGAGTACAGGCCTCTGTAACGCTCATTCCTTCGACGATAAACGCAAATGCAACCATCACCCCTGGTGAGACAACCACATCTGCAGTCCTCATGCCTCCTTGCAGCATGCCTAAGGCACATTCACACAGATGAGCAGGGACCATGGGCAGCTTTCTTTTGGTGTTTCTCAGTCAGTAGAAAGGCCTCTTTAGTGTCCTAAGTTTTCATAACTGTGACCTTAATTGCCTACCGTCTGTAAGCTGTTAGTGTCTTTATGACCGTTCCACGGGTATATGTTCATTAATTGTTTATGGTTCATTGAACAAGCATGGGGAAACAGTGTTTAAACCCTGTACAATGAAGATCTGTGAAGTTATTTGCATTTTTACATATCTTTAAAAGACAGGGTCCTGAAAGAGGACCGTTTTTCTTTTTTTACTGAGTTTATATTACTGTTTGTGCAGTTAATGTAATCCTGTATCTTTCTTCTCCCTGTTGTTTCAGCCCTGGCTACGATGAGGGTCAGGTATCAGGATGATGCTGGTACTTTAAGGATGGAGATGGACTTAACTGCTGCTGAAGGACTGCAGACTGCTGCACCACTGTGGACCAGATCTAGCCCTTCTACTTTTCTGTCCTTTCTTTTGCTTCTCGTGTGTGTGTGTGTGTGTGTGTGTGTGTGTGTGTGTGTGTGTGTGTGTGTGTGTGTGTGTGTGTATGGTACGAGGGAGGTAGAAAATAGACCATGTAAGGATCATCCTAGTTGCTATTTCTTCCAATCTAATTTCACACAATGAAATTACGGATTTTAAATCATGAATTATACACAACAACAAAATTCCAGGGTTAATTATATATCTATTTTACAGATGGCTTGTGCAATAAGTTTTTGTTGATCATTGGGTTGATTGATTTCGAGTTGATTCTTTGGTTGTGTTTTTTTTTTCAGTTGATCTATGGTTTTAGGTTGTTTGTATCAGTAGAGTTTTGGTTGTATTTCTACTGTGGGTGACTTCCTCCTTATGACTGTGTGATGGAATCGTAGAAATAGAATATGTAGACTATTTCTAGGGATTCTAAATATGAATCTACTTTCTATTTATATGGATGAGATAACCCTTTGACTGTTTCCTTCCTGTCCCTGAACTGTCTCTTCCTGTCCCTGAACTGTACCCCTTAGACAACCTGGCTTGTTAGTTTCCCACAGCTTTTCTACTTTATATTTTGTGAAGACAATAAAATAAAAACTCAACATAATGTAAAGTGTAAATACACAAAGTGAATCTGTACTATAGGGCACAATGCTAATACATTTTGAGACGAGCTAATACAATTTTATTTACTCAGATGTTCTGTCTTCCTCTGCTCATTATTCACTTTGTTTAAATGTGAATATTGTGAATGGTGTAAACTGAATGTATATAACATTAGGATCACCTGCTCTTTCCATGACAGACTGACCAGGTGAGTCCAGGTGAAAGCTATGATCCCTTATTGATGTCACTTGTTAAATCCACTTCAATCAGCGTAGATTTATTTTTTGACATTTTTTATTGTCCCTTTATTTAACCAGGTAGGCAAGTTGAGAACAAGTTCTCATTTACTATTGCGACCTGGCCAAGATAAAGCAAAGCAGTTCGACACATACAATGACACAGAGTGACACATGGAGTAAAACAAACATACAGTCAATAATACAGTAGAAAAATAAGTATATATACAATGTGAGCAAATGAGGTGGGATAAGGGAGGTAAAGGCAAAAAAAAGGCCATGGTGGCGAAGTAAATACAATATAGCAGCAAGTAAAACACTGGAACGGTAGATTTGTAGTGGAAGAATGTGCAAAGTATAAATAATGGGGTGCAAAGGAGCAAAATAAATAAATACAGTAGGGGAAGAGGTAGTTGTTTGGGCTAAATTATAGATGGGCTATGTACAGGTGCAGTAATCTGTGAGCTGCTCTGACAGTTGGTGCTTAAAGCTAGTGAGGGAGATAAGTGTTTCCAGTTTCAGAGATTTTTTTGTAGTTCGTTCCAGTCATTGGCAGCAGAGAACTGGAAGGAGAGGCGGCCATAGGAGGAATTGGTTTTGGGGGTGACCAGAGATGTATACCTGCTGGAGCGCGTGCTACAGGTGGGTGCTGCTATGGTGACCAGCGAGCTGAGATAAGGGGGGGCTTTACCTAGCAGGGTCTTGTAGATGACCTGGAGCCAGTGGGTTTGGCGACGAGTATGAAGCGAGGGCCAGCCAACGAGAGCGTACAGGTCGCAGTGGTGGGTAGTATATGGGGCTTTGGTGACAAAACGGCTGGCACTGTGATAGACCGCATCGAATTTATTGAGTAGGGTATTGGAGGCTATTTTGTAGATTACATCGCCAAAGTCAAGGATCGGTAGGATGGTCAGTTTTACGAGGGTATGTTTGGCAGCATGAGTGAAGGATGCTTTGTTGCGAAATAGGAAGCCAATTCTAGATTTTACTTTGGATTGGAGATGTGTGATGTGAGTCTGGAAGGAGAGTTTACAGTCTTACCAGACACCTAAGTATTTGTAGTTGTCCATATATTCTAAGTCAGAACCGTCCAGAGTAGTGATGCTGGACGGGCGGGCAGGTGCAGGCAGCGATCGGTTGACTGTTACATGCATTTAGTTTTACTTGTATTTAAGAGCAGTTGGAGGACACGGAGGGAGAGTTGTATGGCATTGAAGCTTGCCTGGAGGGTTGGTAACACCGTGTCCAAAGAAGGGACAGATGTATACAGAATGGTGTCGTCTGCGTAGAGGTGGATCAGAGACTCACCAGCAGCAAGAGCGACATCATTGATGTATACAGAGAAGAGAGTCGGTGAAGGGGAGGAGACCGGTTAAGAAATATTTTTTACACCTTGAGACAATTGAGACATGGATTGTGTATGTGTTCCCATTTAGAGGGTGAATGGGCAAGATAAAATACTTAATTGCCTTTGAATGGGGTATGGTAGTAGGAGCCAGGCTCACCGCTTTGTGTCAAGAACTGCAATGCTGCTGGGTTTTTAACGCTCAACATTTTCCCATGTGTCTCAAGAATGATCCTCCCAAAGGACATCCAGCCAACTTGACACAACTGGGAAGCATTGGAGTCAACACGGACTAGCATGTGGAATGCTTTTGACACCTTGTTGAGTACATGCCCCGACAAATTGAGGCTTTTCTGAGGGCAAAAGGGGGTGGACTCCATATGATTAGGAAGGTGTTCTTAATGTTTTTTTCCACTCAGTGAATATACCGTATGTATGCTATTTACAGTACGTACATGTGCTATATTCAAGTATGACTTTCATAATTTTGTATGACCAGGTATATTTCAGTAAGAGATGCTGTATTTCGGTAGGACATTTTGTAAATTTGTCCTGGATGGTCACCTATTGGGGTGTTTCAGAAAGAGGTGTTTCCACCTTTTTGATCTGTATGACGAGATGAAAGCTTCTGAGGATGATGAAGTGATCAGCTGGTAGTTTTCTAACTGTACGAGGGAACAGAACACCAGCTCTAATCAAAACAGGACATTTCACTTCAGGAAGCATATAAGTATTAATAGAACTGTTTTGCAAACTGACAGAGGAAATGAGGGAAATCTGTTTCATAACACATTTTCAGGTTTGGAAATGAGTAACATCTGTATTAGAAATGGGTAAGATTTAATAAGAGCCTTTGTACTTACTCAGTAATTACTTTGGCAGCCACAATAGCAGTAATCTATGTTGACTGTTACATTTAATTTAACTCAAGGAATTAGGTCATTGTTAAAGGGATAGATTTACCCAAAGTACAACATACTGTAATGAAACAGCAGGGAGCAGATCTCGAACCCTCGACCTTCTAGCCCGAACTCCAGCGCGCTATCAACTGTGCAGCAAAAGCATGTCCTCGTTTATAAAGCCAGGGTCGTTACACTACTCCCTCCTTTCAAAGAGCGCATCCTCGCGCTAGCTAGCGACTCCACGTCTTATAGGAATGCGCTCACCCGCCAAGCACCTACACTGTCGTGGTTGCAAGGTCCGATCACTTCTGACACCAATGTAATGAAACAGGCAGGGAGCAGGTCTCAAACCCTGAAACTGAACCAAGCATTAGTATTTTACAAGGAAGCGTTTCCAAAATATTTGAAAAAGTAATGAAGACATATATCAAACATCCGCAGCCAATAACAAATTGGATTGGCCATCAACAGGCCATTCGTCTTTGGTTCTTGACTCGCTCCCCATACCAAACGACAGAGGGCATCGTCGTTCGTAAAAGTTGGAAGCGCGGGGCAGATTATTTGGTGAAATGTGACGCTTGAGTCGGGAACCCATTGAGAAATTCGCCTTCTGCCATGACCGCACTTATCACCACCGCAAGCAACTCCGTGCTGGAGACAGACACCAGTTCTTCAGATTCACAGTCTGCAGAGCAGCTGACGAGATCGTCTCTTTTCAAACGACCGTTATTTTTTATTCTCGATCCACTACCCCTGTCGTTTTTCCGTGTTTATAGTGCTAGACTTTAGAAAGTAGTCAGAACTGTTCGTTTTTGTAACTTTTTCTTTAGCACTGAAACCTTGACGGGTTTTGTTTTATATACTTCTTCCATAGTGTTGTTCCTCTCAAGGATGCGCCAAAGGATGGGTCATGTTCTGAATCAGAAGAGGAGCCTTTTGGATGTTCTCTGCGTGTATTTGTCTGTTTCTGTAGTTCACTCCTACAACATTGACTTAGAACATGCTGTTGTGTTCCGTGGACCTGACTCGAGTTTCTTTGGATACTCTGTTCTGGAGCACTATCATGACAATACGCGCTGGTGAGTCTCAAGCTACCAAGAGGCCTATCAAGGCCATTAACTATCTTACAGCAATTACAGTCCCGACTGTTTATGCACTTATGTATCATCCCTTGCTTGACCATTAATGGCAGGGTTTGGTTGTTGCGCAATTCTTATGGATTGTATTTGGGCTATTCACTTTTGGGCACGCTGTGTAACCTGCTTGCATATGTTGAAGAATAGCCAAATGATGTGAGCTATCGCCTACAAAATCACAAAGTAAATAAGTAAAATATTCGAAATCAATAGACTGTCTCATTTGACTGTGCGTAAACGCCTTTCTCTTCTTTAGAAAAACAGTTGATTTATATGACGGTGACATATTGTCTTAATTATGTCAACAGTTGGATTGATGTGCAGTGTTTTTTGGGCCGTTGTTCTGTAGCAGCCTAGCTGACCTGTCCCAGATTCCAGCATGTAGCAGCCTAGCTGACCTGTCCCAGATTCCAGCATGTAGCAGCCTAGTTGACCTGTCCCAGATTCCAGCATGTAGCAGCCTAGCTGACCTGTCCCAGATTCCAGCATGTAGCAGCCTAGCTGACCTGTCCCAGATTCCAGCATGTAGCAGCCTAGCTGACCTGTCCCAGATTCCAGAATGTAGCAGCCTAGCTGACCTGTCCCAGATTCCAACATGTAGCAGCCTAGCTGACCTGTCCCAGATTCCAGCATGTAGCAGTCTAGCTGACCTGTCCCAGATTCCAACATGTAGCAGCCTAGCTGACCTGTCCCAGATTCCAACATGTAGCAGCCTAGCTGACCTGTCCCAGATTCCAACATGTAGCAGCCTAGCTGACCTGTCCCAGATTCCAACATGTAGCAGCCTAGCTGACCTGTCCCAGATTCCAACATGTAGCAGCCTAGCTGACCTGTCCCATATTCCAGCAGGTAGCAGCCTAAGGTTAAGTGATCATGTCCCATAGATGTCACAACACCCACCATTGTCTTCATTGTCATGAGTCAGTCTGCTGATGCCTTATGCACTGAGTGTACCAAACATTAGGAACACCTTCCTAATATTGAGTTGAAGTGGATTTAACAGGTGATATCAATAAGGGATCATAGTTTTCACCTGGATTCACCTGGTCCGTCTATGTCATGGAAAGAGGTGTTCCTAATGTTTTGTACACTCAGTGTCCATCCAGGGGTGGAATTGTGAATTGTGTTCTACCCCGGTTCCAGCCTGAATATAGGGTACCATACTTGTATTAAACATGGGGGAATTACTCTGTGCTACAGTGGGCCTGATGAAGATGATTATGAGATGCCATTATGCCACTTCATTGAGACAGGATGTGTGTTGTTAACACTTATCCTTGATGCCGGGTGACTCCCATCCTTCAAGGTGGTTTTCACCTGCTCTTCTCATCAAAGCAAATGTTATTAGTCTCACACACATATTTAGCAGATGTTATTGGTCACATACACATATTTAGCAGATGTTATTGGTCACATACACGTATTTAGCAGATGTTATTGGTCACATACACATTTAGCAGATGTTATTGGTCACATACACATTTAGCAGATGTTATTGGTCACATACACATCTTTAGCAGATGTTATTGGTCACATACACATCTTTAGCAGATGTTATTGGTCACATACACATTTAGCAGATGTTATTGGTCACATACACATATTTAGCAGATGTTATTGGTCACATACACATCTTTAGCAGATGTTATTGGTCACATACACATATTTAACAGATGTTATTGGTCACATTTAGCAGATGGTATTGCAGGTGTAGCGAAATGCTTTTCCTTCTTCACTGTGTGACATCATGACTGTTTGACACTGTGGTGTTCTTTAATAATAACTGTGTCCCTTCCATTGTCTCTGTCTACGAGGTGCTGGTAGGGGCCCGTTGTCTCTGTCTACGAGGTGCTGGTAGGGGCCGGTTGTCTCTCTACGAGGTGCTGGTAGGGGCCCGTTGTCTCTGTCTACGAGCTGCTGGTAGGGGCCCGTTGTCTCTGTCTACGAGGTGCTGGTAGGGGCCCATTGTCTCTGTCTACGGGGTGCTGGTGGGGGCCCGTTGTCTCTGTCTACGGGGTGTTGGTAGGGGCCCGTTGTCTCTGTCTACGGGGTGCTGGTGGGGGCCCGTTGTCTCTGTCTACGGGGTGTTGGTAGGGGCCCGTTGTCTCTGTCTACGAGGTGCTGGTAGGGGCCCGTTGTCTCTGTCTACGAGGTGCTGGTAGGGGCCCGTTGTCTCTGTCTACGAGGTGCTGGTAGGGGCCCGGTTGTCTCTGTCTACGGGGTGTTGGTAGGGGCCGTTGTCTCTGTCTACGAGGTGCTGGTAGGGGCCCGTTGTCTCTGTCTACGAGGTGCTGGTAGGGGCCCGTTGTCTCTGTCTACGAGGTGCTGGTAGGGGCCGGTTGTCTCTGTCTACGAGGTGCTGGTAGGGGCCCGTTGTCTCTGTCTACGAGGTGCTGGTAGGGGCCCGTTGTCTCTGTCTACGAGGTGCTGGTAGGGGCCCGTTGTCTCTGTCTACGAGGTGCTGGTAGGGGCCCGTTGTCTCTGTCTACGGGTGCTGGTAGGGGCCCGTTGTCTCTGTCTACGAGGTGCTGGTAGGGGCCCGTTGTCTCTGTCTACGGGGTGCTGGTAGGGGCCCGTTGTCTCTGTCTACGAGGTGCTGGTAGGGGCCCGTTGTCTCTGTCTACGAGGTGCTGGTAGGGGCCCGTTGTCTCTGTCTACGAGGTGCTGGTAGGGGCCCATTGTCTCTGTCTACGGGGTGCTGGTGGGGGCCCGTTGTCTCTGTCTACGGGGTGTTGGTAGGGGCCCGTTGTCTCTGTCTACGGGGTGCTGGTAGGGGCCCGTTGTCTCTGTCTACGGGGTGTTGGTAGGGGCCCGTTGTCTCTGTCTACGGGGTGCTGGTAGGGGCCCGTTGTCTCTGTCTACGGGGTGCTGGTAGGGGCCCGTTGTCTCTGTCTACGGGGTGCTGGTAGGGGCCCGTTGTCTCTGTCTACGGGGTGTTGGTAGGGGCCCGTTGTCTCTGTCTACGGGGTGCTGGTGGGGGCCCGTTGTCTCTGTCTACGGGGTGTTGGTAGGGGCCCGTTGTCTCTGTCTACGGGGTGCTGGTAGGGGCCCGTTGTCTCTGTCTACGGGGTGCTGGTAGGGGCCCGTTGTCTCTGTCTACGGGGTGTTGGTAGGGGCCCGTTGTCTCTGTCTACGGGGTGCTGGTAGGGGCCAGTTGTCTCTGTCTACGGGGTGCTGGTAGGGGCCCGTTGTCTCTGTCTACGGGGTGCTGGTAGGGGCCCGTTGTCTCTGTCTACGGGGTGCTGGTAGGGGCCCGTTGTCTCTGTCTACGGGGTGCTGGTAGGGGCCCGTTGTCTCTGTCTACGGGGTGCTGGTAGGGGCCCGTTGTCTCTGTCTACGGGGTGCTGGTAGGGGCCCGTTGTCTCTGTCTACGGGGTGCTGGTAGGGGCCCGTTGTCTCTGTCTACGGGGTGCTGGTAGGGGCCCGTTGTCTCTGTCTACGGGGTGCTGGTAGGGGCCCGTTGTCTCTGTCTACGGGGTGCTGGTAGGGGCCCGTTGTCTCTTCTTAGGGTGCTGGTAGGGGCCCGTTGTCTCTGTCTACGGGGTGCTGGTAGGGGCCCGTTGTCTCTGTCTACGGGGTGCTGGTAGGGGCCCGTTGTCTCTGTCTACGGGGTGCTGGGGCCGAGGTCCGTACTAGGGGCCCGTTGTCTCTGTCTACGGGGTGCTGGTAGGGGCCCGTTGTCTCTGTCTACGGGGTGCTGGTAGGGGCCCGTTGTCTCTGTCTACGGGGTGTTGGTAGGGGCCCGTTGTGTCTGTCTACGGGGTGTTGGTAGGGGCCCAAGGCCAACTCTTCTTCTTCTTAGATATGTGACTGACTGCTGTGACCGGATGTGTAAAGTTTACACTATGTTTCTTTCTGTCTACAGGGTTCTGGTAGGGGCCCCCAAGGCCAACTCTTCCTACAGCAGCTCACTTCACACCCCGGGAGCCGTGTTCAAGTGCCGTGTCCACAGCAACCCAGAGAGACGCTGCACAGAGATGAACCTGGGCCGAGGTCCGTACTGAACCATGAACCACAGTCACCAGGGACAGAGCCTTACGGAGAACCACTGAACAACCACACATTATACTCACCCTAGGACCAGAGCCTTACGGAGAACCACTGAACTACCACACATTATACTCACCCTAGGACCAGAGCCTTACGGAGAACCACTGAACAACCACACATTATACTAACCCTAGGACCAGGACCAGAGCCTTACGGAGAACCACTGAACAACCACACATTATACTCACCCGAGGACCAGAGCCTTACGGAGAACCACTGAACAACCACACAGTATACTCACCCTAGGACCAGAGCCTTACGGAGAACCACTGAACAACCACACATTATACTCACTCTAGGACCAGAGCCTTACGGAGAACCACTGAACTACCACACATTATACTCACCCTAGGACCACAGCCTTACGAAGAACCACTGAACAACCACACATTATACTAACCCTAGGACCAGAGCCTTATGGAGAACCACTGAACAACCACACATTATACTCACCCTAGGACCAGAGCCTTACGGAGAACCACTGAACAACCACACATTATACTCACCCTAGGACCAGAGCCTTATGGAGAACCACTGAACAACCACACATTATACTAACCCTAGGACCAGAGCCTTATGGAGAACCACTGAACAACCACACATTATACTCACCCTAGGACCAGAGCCTTACGGAGAACCACTGAACAACCACACATTATACTAACCCTAGGACCAGAGCCTTATGGAGAACCACTGAACTACCACACATTATACTCACCCTAGGACCAGAGCCTTACGGAGAACCACTGAACAACCACACATTATACTAACCCTAGGACCAGAGCCTTATGGAGAACCACTGAACAACCACACATTATACTCACCCTAGGACCAGAGCCTTACGGAGAACCACTGAACAACCACACATTATACTCACCCGAGGACCAGAGCCTTACGGAGAACCACTGAACAACCACACAGTATACTCACCCTAGGACCAGAGCCTTATGGAGAACCACTGAACAACCACACATTATACTCACCCTAGGACCAGACATTATACTCACCCTAGGACCAGAGCCTTACGGAGAACCACTGAACAATCACACAGTATACTCACCCTAGGACCAGGCATCATGCCAGTAGGGGACACAAAGGCATGTGCCCCCTCAGATTTGTCTTGTTTTAGAACTTTTCAGATTTTTAATGAATTACTAAACATAATTTTTAAACCCAAATTTGATCATAATTATTTATAAAAACATCTGTCAGCTGTATTTTGTGAAGGGGGAACACTGACTGGACCAGCAATTTTATGAAGTAGTTTTAAGCTTGCCAGCTAGATAGGGAATCTATCTCCCAACCTTATAACTAGCTACCAAGCCAGTTAGAGTAGCTTGTTTAACAATCTAACATGTTTTTTGACATAGAATTATGCATAGTGATTTTTGCTATAGATTGCAGGAAAAAGCTGTTTCACGTACTTCATGCCCCATTTAACATAATAATGTTGAGGTGCCAGAAGTTCCAAAACATTTTGATAGATATGATTGTTTTAACTAATATTTTCCAAGTGGTTAAGCCAGAAAGTTTGAGCCGAAGACATTTCCTGCAGTTCCTTTTCTTGTGGTCGAGAGAGAAGGTTTATGTGGGTTTAATAGAAACCCTTACTTACTCCTCACTGTCACCAACATGACATACGTTATTAAACAAAGTGTCAGGACAAACTTGGGGCCTTGTTGCAGTGCCCTCTGTCACTCTGGTCTCTCTGTCTCCCCCTCTGTCACTCTGGTCTCTCTGTCTCCCCCTCTGTCACTCTGGTCTCTCTGTGTCTCCCCTCTGTCACTCTGGTCTCTCTGTCTCCCCCTCTGTCACTCTGGTCTCTCTGTGTCTCCCCCTGTCTGTCTCTCTGGTCTCTCTGTCTCCCCCTCTGTCTCTGTCTCTCTGGTCTCTCTGTCTCCCCTCTGTGTCTCTGTCACTCTGGTCTCTCTGTGTCTCCCCCCCCTCTGTCTCTCTGGTCTCTCTGTGTCTCCCCCTCTGTCTCTCTGGTCTCTCTGTCTCCCCCTCTGTCACTCTGGTCTCTCTGTGTCTCCCCCTCTGTCTCTCTGGTCTCTCTGTCTCCCCCTCTGTCTCTCTGGTCTCTCTGTCTCCCCCTCTGTCACTCTGGTCTCTCTGTGTCTCCCCCTCTGTCTCTCTGGTCTCTCTGTCTCCCCCTCTGTCTCTCTGGTCTCTCTGTCTCCCCCTCTGTCACTCTGGTCTCTCTGTGTCTCCCCCTCTGTCTCTCTGTGTCTCCCCCTCTGTCTCTCTGTGTCTCCCCCTCTGTCACTCTGGTCTCTCTGTGTCTCCCCCCCCCTCTGTCTCTCTGTGTCTCCCCCTCTGTCACTCTGGTCTCTCTGTGTCTCCCCCTCTGTCTCTCTGTGTCTCCCCCTCTGTCACTCTGGTCTCTCTGTCTCCCCCTCTGTCTCTCTGGTCTCTCTGTCTCCCCCTCTGTCTCTCTGTGTCTCCCCCTCTGTCTCTCTGGTCTCTCTGTCTCCCCCTCTGTCACTCTGGTCTCTCTGTGTCTCCCCTGTCCTCTGTCACTCTGGTCTCTCTGTGTCTCCCCCTCTGTCTTTCTGGTCTCTCTGTGTCTCCCCCTCTGTCTCTCTGGTCTCTCTGTGTCTCCCCCTGTCACTCTGTCTCTCTGTGTCTCCCCCTCTGTCTCTCTGTGTCTCCCCCTCTGTCTCTCTGTGTCTCCCCCTCTGTCACTCTGGTCTCTCTGTGTCTCCCCCTCTGTCTCTCTGGTCTCTCTGTCTCCCCCTCTGTCACTCTGGTCTCTCTGTGTCTCCCCCTCTGTCTCTCTGTGTCTCCCCCTCTGTCTCTCTGTGTCTGTCACCCCCTCTGGTCTCTCTGTGTCTCCCCGTCTGTCACTCTGGTCTCTCTGTCTCCCCCTCTGTCACTCTGGTCTCTCTGTGTCTCCCCCTCTCTCTCTCTGTGTCTCCCCTCTGTCACTCTGGTCTCTCTGTCTCCCCCTCTGTCTCTCTGGTCTCTCTGTCTCCCCCTCTGTCTCTCTGTGTCTCCCCCTCTGTCACTCTGGTCTCTCTGTGTCTCCCCCTCTGTCTCTCTGTGTCTCCCCCTCTGTCTCTCTGTGTCTCCCCCTCTGTCTCTCTGGTCTCTCTCTGTCTCCCCCTCTGTGTCTCCCCCTCTGTCTCTCTGGTCTCTCTGTGCCTCCCCCTCTGTCTCTCTGGTCTCTCTGTGTCTCCCCCTCTCTCTCTCTGTCTCTGTCTCTCTAGTCTCTCTGTCTCTCTAGTCTCCCTGTCTCTCTCTGTCTCTGTCTCTCTGGTCTCTCTAGTCTCTCTGTCTCTCTAGTCTCTCTGTCTCTCTGTCTCTCTGGTCTCTCTGTCTCTCTGGTCTCTCTGTCTCTCTGGTATCTCTGTCTCTCTGGTATCTCTATCTCTCTAGTCTCTCTGTCTCTCTCATCTCCCTGTCTCTGCCCCTCTGTCTCTGTCTCTCTCATCTCCCTGTCTCTGCCCCTCGGTCTCTCGGTCTCTCTAGTCTCTCTGTCTCTATGGTCTCTCTGGTCTCTCTGTCTCTCTGGTCTCTCTGTCTCTCTCATCTCCCTGTCTCTGCCCTCGGTCTCTCTGGTCTCTCTGTCTCTCTAGTCTCTCGGTCTCTCTGGTCTCTCTGTCTTTCTAGTCTCTCTGTCTCTCTCATCTCCGTGTCTCTGCCCCTCTGTCTATCTGGTCTCTCTGTCTCTCTCATCTCCCTGTCTCTGCCCCTCGGTCTCTCTGGTCTCTCTGTCTCTCTAGTCTTTCTGTCTCTCTGTCTCTTTGATCTCTCCGTCTCTCTGTCTTTCTAGTCTCTCTGTCTCTCTCATCTCCGTGTCTCTGCCCCTCTGTCTCTCTAGTCTCTCTGTCTCTCTGTTTCTCTGGTATCTCTGTCTCTCTGGTATCTCTATCTCTCTAGTCTCTCTGTCTCTCTCATCTCCCCGTCTCTGCCCCTCTGTCTCTCTGGTCTCTCTGGTCTCTCTGTCTCTCTGGTCTCTCTGGTCTCTCTGTCTCTCTGGTCTCTCTGTCTCTCTCATCTCCCTGTCTCTGCCCCTCGGTCTCTCTGGTCTCTCTGTCTCTCTAGTCTCTCGGTCTCTCTGGTCTCTCTGTCTTTCTAGTCTCTCTGTCTCTCTCATCTCCGTGTCTCTGCCCCTCTGTCTCTCTGGTCTCTCTGTCTCTCTCATCTCCCTGTCTCTGCCCCTCGGTCTCTCTGTCTCTCTAGTCTTTCTGTCTCTCTGATGTCTCTGTCTCTCTGGTCTCTCTGTCTCTTTGATCTCTCCGTCTCTCTGTCTTTCTAGTCTCTCTGTCTCTCTCATCTCCGTGTCTCTGCCCCTCTGTCTCTCTGGTCTCTCTGTCTCTCTCATCCCCCCGTCTCTGCCCATCTGTCTCTCTCATCTCCCTTTCTCTGCCCCTCGGTCTCTCTGGTCCCTCTGTCTCTCTAGTCTCTTGGTCTCTCTGGTCTCTCTGTCTCTCTAGTCTCTCTGTCTCTCTGATCTCTCTGTCTCTGTCTCTCTGGTCTCTCTGGTCTCTTCGTCTCTCTGTCTCTCTCATCCCCCCGTCTCTGCCCCTCTGTCTCTCTGGTCTCTCTGTCTATCTGGTCTCTCTGTCTCTCTCATCTCACTGTCTCTGCCCCTCTGTCTCTCTGGTCTCTCTGGCTCTCTCATCTCCCTGTCTCTGCCCCTCTGTCTCCCTGGTCTCTCTGTCTCTCTCATCCCCCTGTCTCTGCCCATCTGTCTCTCTCATCTCCTTTCTCTGCCCCTCTGGTCTCTCTGGTCCCTCTGTCTCTCTAGTCTCTCTAGTCTCTCTGTCTCTCTCATCTCTGTGTCTCTGTCTCTCTGGTCTCTCTGTCTCTCTCATCTCCCTGTCTCTGCCCCCCGGTCTCTCTAGTCTTTCTGTCTCTCTGTCTCTCTGTCTCTGTCTCTCTGGTCTCTCTGGTCTCTCCGTCTCTCTGTCTCTCTCATCCCCCCGTCTCTGCCCCTCTGTCTTTCTGGTCTCTCTGTCTATCTGGTCTCTCTGTCTCTCTCATCTCACTGTCTCTGCCCCTCTGTCTCTCTGGTCTCTCTGGCTCTCTCATCTCCCTGTCTCTGCCCCTCTGTCTCCCTGGTCTCTCTGTCTCATCTCCCTGTCTCTGCCCCTCGGTCTCTCTGTCTCTCTCATCTCCCTGTCTCTGCCCCTCGGTCTCTCTGGTCTCTCTGGTCTCTGTCTCTCTAGGTCTCTGTCTCTCTAGTCTCTCTGTCTCTCGTCTCTCTGGTCTCTCTGGTCTCTCTGGTCTCTGTCTCTCTGGTCTCTCTAGGTCTCTGTCTCTCTGGTCTCTCTAGGTCTCTGTCTCTCTAGTCTCTCTGTCTCTATGGTCTCTCTAGTCTCTATGGTCTCTATGGTCTCTCTGGTCTCTCTAGTCTCTCTGGTCTCTCTGGTCTCTCTGTCTCTCTGTCTCTCTGTCTCTCTCATCTCTCTGTCTCTCTGTCTCTGTCTCTCTGGTTTCTCTGTCTCTCTGGTTTCTCTGGTCTCTCTGGTCTCTCTAGTCTCTGGTCTCTCTGGTCTCTCTGTCTCTCTAGTCTCTCTGTCTCTCTGGTATCTCTGTCTCTCTGGTATCTCTGTCTCTCTAGTCTCTCTGTCTCTCTCATCTCCCTGTCTCTGCCCCTCTGTCTCTCTGTCTCTCTCATCTCCCTGTCTCTGCCCCTCGGTCTCTCTGGTCTCTCTGGTCTCTCTGTCTCTCTGTCTCTGTCTCTCTGGTCTCTCTGGTCTCTCTAGGTCTCTGTCTCTCTAGTCTCTCTGTCTCTATGGTCTCTCTAGTCTCTCTGGTCTCTCTGTGTCTCTGTCTCTCTGTGTCTCTGTCTCTGTGTCTCTGTCTCTCTAGTCTCTCTGGTCTCTCTGGTCTCTCTGTCTTTCTGTCTCTCCGGTCTCTATGGTCTCTCTGGTCTCTCTCATCTCTCTGTCTCTCTGTCTCTGTCTCTCTGGTCTCTCTGGTCTCTCTAGTCTCTCTCTCTAGTCTCTCTGTCTCTCTGTCTCTCTGGTATCTCTGTCTCTCTGGTATCTCTGTCTCTCTAGTCTCTCTCTCTCTCTCATCTCCCTGTCTCTGCCCCCTGTCTCTCTGTCTCTCTCTCATCTCCCTGTCTCTGCCCCTCGGTCTCTCTTGTCTCTCTGTCTCTCTGTGTCTCTCATCTCTCTGTCTCTCTGTCTCTCTGGTTTCTCTGTCTCTCTGGTCTCTTGGTCTCTCTGGTCTCTCTGTCTCTCGGTCTCTTGGTCTCTCTGGTCTCTCTGACTCTATGGTCTCTCTAGTCTCTCTGTCTCTATGGTCTCTCTGGTCTCTCTAGTCTCTCTAGTCTCTCTAGTCTCTCTGGTCTCTCTGGTCTCTCAGGTCTCTCTGTCTCTCTGTCTCTCTGTCTCTCTGGTCTCTCTGTCTCTCTGTTTCTCTGTCTCTCTAGTCTCTCTGTCTCTCTCATCTCCCTTTCTGTGCCCCTCGGTCTCTCTGTCTCTCTCATCTCCTGTCTCTGCCCCTCGGTCTCTCTGGTCTCTCTGGTCTCTGGTCTCTCTGTCTCTCTGTCTCTGTCTCTCTGGTCTCTCTGGTCTCTCTAGGTCTCTCTCTCTCTAGTCTCTCTGTCTCTATGGTCTCTCTAGTCTCTCTGGTCTCTCTGTGTCTCTCTGTCTCTGTCTCTCTGTGTCTCTGTCTCTCTGTGTCTCTGTCTCTCTAGTCTCTCTGGTCTCTCTGTTCTCTCTTTCTCTCTGTCTCTCTGGTCTCTATGTCTCTCTGTCTCTCTGTCTCTCTCATCTCTCTGTCTCTCTGTCTCTGTCTCTCTGGTCTCTCTGGTCTCTGTCTCTCTAGTCTCTCTGTCTCTAGTCTCTCTGTCTCTCTCTGTCTCTCTGGTCTGTCTCTCTCTCTCTGTATCTCTGTCTCTCATCTCTCTGCCCCTCTCTGTCTCCTGTCTCTCTGTCTCTCTAGTCTCTCTGTCTCTCTCATCTCCTGTCTCTGCCCCCTGTCTCTCTGGTCTCTCTGTCTCTCTCATCTCTCTGTCTCTGCCCCTCTGTCTCTCTGGTCTCTCTGTCTCCCTCTGTCTCTCTGGTCTCTCTGTCTCTCCCTCTGTCTCTCTGGTCTCTCTGTCTCTCTGTCTCTCTGGTCTCTCTGTTCTCTGTCTCTGTCTCTCTGGTCTCTCTGGTCTCTCTGTCTCTCTGGTCTCTCTGGTCTCTCTGTCTCTCTGTCTCTCTGTCTCTCTGGTCTCTCTGTCTCTGTCTCTCTGTGTCTCTCTGTCTCTCTGGTCTCTCTGTCTCTCTGGTCTCTCTGTCTCTCTGTCTCTCTGGTCTCTCTGGTCTCTCTGGTCTCTCTGTCTCTCTGGTCTCTCTGTCTCTCTGTCTCTCTGTCTCTCTGGTCTCTCTCTCTCTCTCTCTCTCTGTCTCTCTGTCTCTCTGGTCTCTCTAGTCTGTCTCTCTCTGTCTCTGTCTCTCTGTCTCTCTGTCTCTCTGGTCTCTCTGTCTCTCTAGTCTCTCTGGTCTCTCTGTCTCTCTCTGTCTCTCTGGTCTCTGTCTCTCTGTATCTCTATCTCTCTAGTCTCTCTGTCTCTCTCATCTCTCTGTCTCTGCCCCTCTGTCTCTGTCTCTCTGTCTCCCTGTCTCTGCCCCTCGGTCTCTGGTCTCTCTGTCTCTCTGTCTCTGGTCTCTCTGGTCTCTCTGTCTCTCTGTCTCTCTCAGTCTCTGTCTCTCTCTCATCTCTCTCTCTGTCTCTCTCTCTGGTCTCTCTGTCTCTCTGTCTTTCTAGTCTCTCTGTCTCTCTCCTCCGTGTCTCTGCCCCTCTGTCTCTCTGGTCTCTCTGGTCTCTCATCTCCCTGTCTCTGCTGGTCTCTCTGGTCTCTCTGTCTCTCTGTGTCTCTCTGTCTCTCTGTCTCTCTGTCTCTCTCTATCTCTCTGTCTCTCTCTCTCTCTGTCTCTGCCCCTCTGTCTCTCTAGTCTCTCTGTCTCTCTGTCTCTCTGGTCTCTCTGTCTCTCTGTCTCTCTGGTCTCTCTGTCTCTCTATCTCTCTCTGGTCTCTCTGGTCTCTCTGGTCTCTCTGTCTCTGGTCTCTCTGGTCTCTGTCTCTCTGGTCTCTCTGTCTCTCTGTCTCTCTGTCTCTCTGTCTCTCTGTCTCTCTGGTCTCTCTGTCTCTCTGTCTCTCTGTCTCTCTGTCTCTGTCTCTCTGTCTCTCTGTCTCTCTGGTCTCTCTGTCTCTCTGTCTCTCGGTCTCTCTGGTCTCTCTGTCTTTCTAGTCTCTCTGTCTCTCTGTCTCTGTCTCTGCCCCTAGTCTCTCTGTCTCTCTGTCTCTCTCTCCCTGTCTCTCTCTGTCTCTCTAGTCTCTCTGTCTCTCTCTCTGGTCTCTCTGTCTCTCTGTCTCTGTCTCTCTGGTCTCTCTGTCTCTCTAGTCTCTCTGTCTCTCTCATCTCTCTGTCTCTCTGTCTCTCTGTCTCTCTGGTTCTCTCTGTCTCTGGTGTCTCTCTGTCTCTCTGTCTCTCTGGTCTCTCTGTCTCTCTCTCTCACTGTCTCTGCCCTCTGTCTCTCTGTCTCTCTGGTCTCTCATCTCCCTGTCTCTGCCCCTCTGTCTCCCTGGTCTCTCTGTCTCATCTCCCTGTCTCTGCCCCTCGGTCTCTCTGGTCTCTCTGTCTCTCTGTGTCTCTCTCATCTCTCTGTCTCTCTAGTCTCTCTGTCTCTATGGTCTCTCTAGTCTCTCTGTCTCTATGGTCTCTCTAGTCTCTCTGTCTCTATGGTCTCTCTGGTCTCTGTGGTCTCTCTGTCTCTCTGTCTCTCTGGTCTCTCTGTCTCTCTGTTCTCTCTGGTCTCTCTAGTCTCTCTGTCTCTCTGTGTCTCTGTCTCTCTAGTCTCTCTGTCTCTATGGTCTCTCTGGTCTCTCTAGTCTCTCTGGTCTCTCTGGTCTCTCTGTCTCTCTCTGTCTCTGGTCTCTCTGGTCTCTCTGTCTCTCTCTGTCTCTGTCTCTCTGGTCTCTGTCTCTCTAGTCTCTCTGTCTCTCTAGTCTCTCTGTCTCTTCTCTCTGTCTCTCTAGTCTCTCTGGTCTCTGGTCTCTGTCTCTCTGTCTCTCTGTCTCTCTAGTCTCTCTGTCTTTCTGGTCTCTCTCATCTCTCTGTCTCTCTGTCTCTGTCTCTCTGGTTTCTCTGTCTCTCTGTCTCTCTGGTCTCTCTGGTCTCTAGTCTCTCTGTCTCTCTGTCTCTCTGTCTCTCTGGTATCTCTGTCTCTCTGGTATCTCTGTCTCTCTAGTCTCTCTCTCTCTCTCATCTCCCTGTCTCTGCCCCCCTGTCTCTCTGTCTCTCTCATCTCCCTGTCTCTGCCCCTCGGTCTCTCTGGTCTCTCTTGTCTCTCTGTCTCTCTGTGTCTCATCTCTCTGTCTCTCTGTCTCTCTGGTTTCTCTGTCTCTCTGGTCTCTCTGGTCTCTCGGTCTCTCTGGTCTCTCTGGTCTCTCTGTCTCTCTGTCTCTCTGGTCTCTCTGGTCTCTGTCTCTCTGTCTCTCTGGTCTCTCGGTCTCTCTGGTCTCTCTGGTCTCTCTGTCTCTCTGTCTCTCTGGTCTCTCTAGTCTCTCTGGTCTCTCTAGTCTCTCTGTCTCTCTGTCTCTCTGGTTTCTCTGTCTCTCTGTCTCTCTAGTCTCTCTGGTCTCTCTAGTCCCTCGGTCTCTCTGGTCTCTCGGTCTCTCTGGTATCTCTGTCTCTCTGGTATCTCTGTCTCTCTCTAGCTCTCTGTCTCTCTCATCTCCCTGTCTCTGCCCCTCTGTCTCTCTCATCTCCCTGTCTCTGCCCCTCGGTCTCTCTGTCTCTCTGTCTCTCGGTCTCTCTGGTCTCTCTGGTCTCATTCTCTCTGTGTCTCTGTCTCTCTAGTCTCTCTGTCTCTCTCATCTCTCTGTCTCTGTCTCTCTGGTTTCTCTGTCTCTCTGTCTCTCTGGTCTCTCTGGTCTCTCTAGTCTCTCTGGTCTCTCTGTCTCTCTAGTTTCTCTGTCTCTCTGGTATCTCTGTCTCTCTAGTCTCTCTGTCTCTCTCATCTCCCTGTCTCTGCCCCTTTGTCTCTCTGTCTCTCTCATCTCCCTGTCTCTGCCCCTCGGTCTCTCTGGTCTCTCTGGTCTCTCTGGTCTCTGTTGTCTCTCTGTGTCTCTGTCTCTCTAGTCTCTCTGTCTCTCTCATCTCTCTGTCTCTCTGTCTCTCTGGTTTCTCTGTCTCTCTGGTCTCTCTGGTCTCTCGGTCTCTCTGGTCTCTCTGGTCTCTCTAATCTTTCTGTCTCTCTGGTCTCTCTGGTCTCTCGGTCTCTCTGTCTCTCTGGTATCTCTGTCTCTCTAGTCTCTCTCATCTCCCTGTCTCTGCCCATCTGTCTCTCTGTCTCTCTCATCTCCCTGTCTCTGCCCCTCTGTCTCTCTGTCTCTCTCATCTCCCTGTCTCTGCTCGGTCTCTCTGGTCTCTCTGGTCTCTCTTGTCTCTCTGTCTCTCTCATCTCCCTGTCTCTGCCCCCTCGGTCTCTCTGGTCTCTCTGGTCTCTCTTGTCTCTCTCTGTCTCTGTCTCTCTGTCTCTCTGTCTCTCTGGTCTCTCTGTCTCTCTGTCTCTCTGGTCTCTCTGTCTCTCTGTCTCTCTGGTCTCTCTGGTCTCTCTGGTCTCTCTGTCTCTCTGGTATTCTGTCTCTCTGGTCTCTCTGGTCTCTCATCTCCCTGTCTCTGTCTCTCTGTCTCTGTCTCTCTCATCTCCCTGTCTCTGACCCTCTGTCTCTCTGTCTCTATCATCTCCTGTCTCTGCCCCTCGGTCTCTCTGGTCTCTCTGGTCTCTCTGTCTCTCTAGTCTCTCTGTCTCTCTAGTCTCTATGGTCTCTATGGTCTCTATGGTCTCTCTGGTCTCTCTGGTCTCTCTAGTCTCTCTGGTCTCTCTGGTCTCTCTGTCTCTCTGGTATCTCTGTCTCTCTAGTCTCTCTCATCTCCCTGTCTCTGCCCATCTGTCTCTCTGTCTCTCTCATCTCCCTGTCTCTCTGGTCTCTCTGTCTCTCTAGTCTCTCTGGTCTGTCTGTCTCTCTAGTCTCTCTCATCTCCCTGTCTCTGCCCATCTGACTCTCTGATCTCCCTGTCTCTCTGGTCTCTCTGTCTCTCTAGTCTCTCTGGTCAATCTGTCTCTCTAGTCTCTCTCCTCTCCCTGTCTCTGCCCCTCTGTCTCTCTGTCTCTGTCTCTCTGTATCGCTGGTCTCTCTGTCTCCCCGTCTCTCTCCCTCTCTCTCATACAAATGCACACACACACCAAGAGGGAGAGAGGGCTACTATGAATCACGCCAGACAGAGGGAGTTCAGCCCCAGGTTGTCTCAGAGAAAATATTAGCGATGAACTGGAAGTAGCCTCAGTTATAGCTATACTTATTTACACTAATTGCTCTAGTAAATGTGTGCGCGTCTCTAATGGCACCCACTTTCCTATATAGCCTAGTGCACTACTTTTCAACAGAGCCTTATGGTGCCTGGTCAAAAGAAGTGCACTATAGGGCGAAGGGTGCCATTAGAGACACAGCCTGTCATCTGAGACGGGAGGCAGAGGAACTGAACCGTTTAAGGGTTGTTGGTACCCATGATGAGAGAGAGAGATCCCCACTGCTTTTTTCTACATTTATTCGTTAGATTCAGACTCTGTAAAGCAGCGCCTTGATTGCACAATTCCTTTTGTGATGCCTTTGAATTCACCCAACAGATCCTAATCCACTTTATTTGCCAGGTTAGTGCATTCTTGGCAACTCATGTTTTATGTCTGAGGCTGCGTTGCAAATGGCCCCTTATGTCCTTATGGGCCCTGGTCAAATGTAGTTCACTTTGCCATTTGGGATGGAGACAGTCTTACTCCTTTCTCAGACATTCCTTGGGTCTTTTTGATCTTCATTAAGATTTAAGAATTGCTTAAAGTTGACATCCAATGCAATTAGAGGCCTAGAAACCAGTCAAAATATAGCTCCGCACCTTTAAAGGGATGTTTCATTTTCTAAGCCACTTTTATCTGTTAGCAAAAGTGAAATAATTGGGGAGCTCCTTTGGCCTAGAGGCCTGCTACACACTCTGTAATGATTAAACAGGATGGGATGACCTAACTGCAACTGTCTCGAATGGCTCCCTATTCCCTACATAGATCTCTGGTTAAAAGTAATGCACTATGGGTGCTATTTCAAATCTAAATCTAATTGTATTAGTCACATGCCCCTGAATACAACAGGTGTAGACCTTACAGTGAAATGCTTACTTACAAGCTCTTAACCAGCAATGCAGTTAAAAAAAAACTAATACGAATAAGAAATAAAAGTAACAAGTAATTCAAGAGCAGCAGTAAAAATAACAACAGCGAGACTATATACAGGGGGTACTGGTACAGAGTCAATGTGGAGACTATATACAGGGGGGTACTGGTACAGAGTCAATGTGGAGACTATATACAGGGGGGTACTGGTACAGAGTCAATGTGGAGACTATATACAGGTGGAGACTATATACAGGGTACAGGTACAGAGTCAATGTGGAGACTATATACAGGGGGTACTGGTACAGAGTCAATGTGGAGACTATATACAGGGGGTACTGGTACAGAGTCAATGTGGAGACTATATACAGGGGGTACTGGTACAGAGTCAATGTGGAGACTATATACAGGGGGTACTGGTACAGAGTCAATGTGGAGACTATATACAGGGGGTACTTGTACAGAGTCAATGTGGAGACTATATACAGGGGGTACTGGTACAGAGTCAATGTGGAGACTATATACAGGGGGTACTGGTACAGAGTCAATGTGGAGACTATATACAGGGGGTACAGGTACAGAGTCAATGTGGAGACTATATACAGGGGGTACAGGTACAGAGTCAATGTGGAGACTATATACAGGGGGTACTGGTACAGAGTCAATGTGGAGACTATATACAGGGGGTACTGGTACAGAGTCAATGTGGAGACTATATACAGGGGGGGGTACTGGTACAGAGTCAATGTGGAGACTATATACAGGGGGTACTGGTACAGAGTCAATGTGGAGACTATATACAGGGGGTACAGGTACAGAGTCAATGTGGAGACTATATACAGGGGGTACTGGTACAGAGTCAATGTGGAGACTATATACAGGGGGTACTGGTACAGAGTCAATGTGGAGACTATATACAGGGGGTACTGGTACAGAGTCAATGTGGAGACTATATAAAGGGGGTATTGGTACAGAGTCAATGTGGAGACTATATACAAGGGGTACTGGTACAGAGTCAATGTGGAGACTATATACAGGGGGGTACCGGTACAGAGTCAATGTGGAGGCTATATACAGGGGGTATTGGTACAGAGTCAATGTGGAGACTATATACAGGGGGTACCGGTACAGAGTCAATGTGGAGACTATATACAGGGGGTACTGGTACAGAGTCAATGTGGAGACTATATACAGGGGGGTACTGGTACAGAGTCAATGTGGAGACTATATACAGGGGGGTACTGGTACAGAGTCAATGTGCGGGGACACCGGTTAGTTGAGGTAGTATGTACATGAAGGTAGAGTTATTAAAGTGACTATGCATAGATGATAACAGAGAGTAGCAGTGGTGTAAAAGAGGGGAGGGGGCAATGCAAATAGTCTGGGTAGACATTTGATTAGATGTTCAGATGTCATGGCTTGGCTGTTTAAAAGCCTCTTGGATCTAGACTTGGCCGTCTGGTATCGCTTGCCGTGCGGTAGCAGGGAGAACAGTCGATGACTAGGGTGGCTGGAGTCTGACAATCTTTAGGGCCTTCCTCTGACACCACCTGGTAAAGAGGTCTTGGATGGCAGGAAGCTTGACCCCAGTGGTGTACTGGGCCGTTCACACTACCCTCTGTAGTGCCTTGCGGTCGGGGGCCGAGCAGTTGCCATACCAGGCAGTGATGCACCTGTAGAACCTTTTGAGGATCTGAGGACCCATGCTAAATCTTTTCAGTCTCCTGAGGGGGAAAAGGTTTTGTCGTATATGGCCTCAGTATTGTTATTTTATTGTGTTACTTTTTTGTTCTATTTTTTTAAACTTTAGTTTGTTTAGTTAATATTTTCTTAACTCTATTTTCTTAAAACTGCATGGTTGGTTAAGGGCTTGTAAAGTAAGCATTTCACTAAGGTCTACCTACACCTGTTGTATTCGTCGCATGTGACAAATAACATTTTATTTTAATTTGACACACACACACTACATGGGCTTGTAAACACTGATAACAGGCTGTCAGGTATTCAGTCCATGGCCTGAAATTGTCAGACTGTTCAACAGTAAACCTCACTTAAACCAGGGTTGAACCTAGGTTGTCCCTATGCCTTAAGACTTTGTTCAATGGATGAGCTAAAGCCAAGGCATTATCTAAGGGCAGCTAACACAAGTCCTCAGATCTCAAGCAAGATCACTGATCATGGGAACAAAGTTCACCAAACCACTTCCACTACAAAAGATCAAAGATCAACTTCAACTAGTATTTAGAACTGTATTAGAGACTGTCTCTAGGTAACCCTTCCATCTGTTGGCTCCTGGAGAATGGGAAAGTCATCCTCTTTGTAAGGCCATATAACAGTCATTGTTAACACTTCTGTCCCGCTCCTGCAGGGAATAAGCCCCGGGAGTCTTGTGGGAAGACATGCCAGGGAGACAGGGATGATGAATGGATGGGGGTCAGCCTCGCCCGGCAGGACATACCCAATGGCAAAATACTGGTGAGTTCAAAGGTCACAGTACAGCCCTGTACATCTGTTCGAATCATCCATTTCATCTGTGTGTCCAGAAGTCTATACTTGCACATTCCCTTACATTGGACCCGTAGCACTCAGTCTGTAGCCATGAATTGCTTTGAAAGGCTGGTCATGGCCCAAATCAACACCATTATCCAAGAAACCCGAGACCCACTCCAATTTGCATACCGCACCAACAGATCCACAGATGATGCAATCTCTATTTCACTCCACACTGCCCTTACACACCTGGACAAAAGGAACACCTTTGTGAAAATGCTATTCATTGAGTGCAGCTCAGCTCAACACCATAGTGCCCTCAAAGCTCATCAATAAACTAAGGACCCTGGAACTAAACATGCCCCTCTGCAACTGGATCCTGGACTTCCTGAAGGGCCGCTCTCAGGTGGTAAGGGTAGGTAACAACACATACACCATGCTGATCCTCAACACAGCCTGCTGCTATGGAATCCTGACCTGTTCACCGGACGTGCTACCCGTCCCAGACCTATTATTTGACCATGCTGGTCAACATTTGAACATCTTGGCCATGTTCTGTTATAATCTCCACCCGGCACAGCTAGAAGATGACTGGCCACCCCTCATAGCCTGGTTCCTCTCTAGGTTTCTTCCTAGGTTCTGGCCTTTCTAGGGAGTTTTTCCTAGCCACTGTGCTTCACCACCTGCATTGCTTGCTGTTTGGGGTTTTAGGCTGGGTTTCTGTATAGCACTTTGAGATATCAGCTGATGTACGAAGGGCTATATAAATACATTTGATTTGATTTGAACACAGGGGCCCCTCAGGGGTGAGTGCTCAGTCCCCTCCTGTACTCCCTGTTCACTCATGACTGCAAAAGAGATGATTGTGGACTACAGGAAAAGGAGGACCGAGCACGCCCCCATTCTCATCGACGGGGCTGTAGTGGAGCAGGTTGAGAGCTTCAAGTTCCTTGGTGTCCACATCACCAACAAACTATCATGGTCCAAACACACCAACACAGTCGTGAGGAGGGCACGAGACTCTGAATTTTTGTTTCTCATTTTGTCTGTCATAGTTGAAGTGTACCTATGATGAAAATTACAGGCCTCTCTCATATTTTTAAGTGGGAGAACTTGCACAATTGGTGGCTGACTAAATACTTTTTTGCCCCACTGTATGTATCCTACTCTGCCTTTCTAAGGTCTTCGAAAGCCAAGTTAACAAACAGGTCACCGACCATTTTGAATCCCACCGTACCTCCTCCGCTGTGCAATCTGGTTTCCGAGCTGGTCATGGGTGCACCTCGGCCACGCTCAAGGTTCTAAACGATATCATAACCGCCATCAATAAAAGACAATACTGTGTAGCCGTATTCATCGACCTGGCCAAGGCTTTCTACTCTGTCAATCACCACATTCTTATCGGTAGACTCAACAGCCTTGGTTTCTCAAATGACTGCCTCGCCTGGTATATCAACTACTTCTCAGACAGAGTTCAGTGTGTCAAATCGGAGGGCCTGTTGTCCGGACCTCTGGCAGTCTCTATGGGGGTGCCACAGGGTTCAATTCTCGGGCCGACTCTTTTCTCTGTATACATCAGTGATGTCGCTCTTGCTGCTGGTGATTCTCTGATCCACCTCTACGCAGACAATACCATTCTGTATACCTCTGGCCCTTCTTTGGACACTGTGTTAACTAACCTCCAGACGAGCTTCAATGCCATACAACTCTCCTTCTGTGGCCTCCAACTGCTCTTAAATGCTAGTAAAACTAAATGCATGCTCTTCAACCGATCGCTGCTGCACCTGCCCGCCAGTCCAGCATCACTACTCTGGACGGTTCTGACTTAGAATATGTGGACAGCTACAAATGCCTAGGTGTCTGGTTACTCTGTAAACTCTCCTTCCAGACTCACAATTAGCATCTCCAATCCAAAATTAAATCTAGAATCGGCTTCCTATTTCCCAACAAAGCATCCTTCACTCATGCTGCCAAACATACCCTCGTAAATCTGACTATCCTACCGATCCTTGACATCGGCGATGTCATTTACAAAATAGCCTCCAACACTCTACTCAGCAAATTGGATCCAGTGCATCACAGTGCAATCCGTTTTGTCATCAAAGCCCCATATACCACCCACCACTGCGACCTATATGCTCTCGTTGGCAGGTCCTCGTTTCATATTCGTCGTCAAACCCACTGGCTCCAGGTCATCTATAAGTCTTTACTAGGTGAAGCCCCGCCTTGTCTCAGCTCACTGGTTACCATAGCAGCACCCACCCGTAGCATGCGCTCCAGCAGGTATATTTCACTGGTCACCCCCAAAGCCAACTCCTCCTTTGGCCGCCTTCCAGTTCTCTGCTACCATTGTCTGGAATGAATTGCAAAAATCACTGAAGCTGGAGACTCATATCTCCCTCACTAGCTTTAAGCACCAGCTGTCAGACCTACTCACATATCACTGCACCTGTAAATAGCCCATCCAACTACCTCATCCCCATATTGTTATTTATTTTTTTGTTCCTTTGGACCTCAGTATCTCTACTTCATTGAATGTGCACATTCATCTTCTGCACATCTATCACTAGTGTTTAATTGCTAAATTGTAATTACTTCGCCACTACGGCCTATTTATTGCCTTACCTCCCTAATCTTACCTCATTTGCACACACTGTATATAGACTTTTAAATAAAGGTGCAACAATAAAACAATAGTAAAAAATCAGAGGGCAGCTGGCTGGGTATGTTTAGGCTTCAGTCCCTGGCCCCTCCACGGTGGTGGTCTTCTAACCTTACTTTTTTGAAGTGTTTTTTGAACTCCTGCAGCGGGTGATGAAGGATCCAAGCCTCTCTCTTTGGCCCTAATGCCTGCCTCTGGCCCTGTGGGACATTCCATGGCCCTGAAGCCTGCCTCTGGCCTTGTGGGACATTCCATGGCCCTGAAGCCTGCCTCTGGCCCTGGGGGACATTCCATGGCCCTGAAGCCTGCTTCTGGCCCTGGGGGACATTCCATGGCCCTGAAGCCTGCCTCTGGCCCTGTGGGACATTCCATGGCTCTGAAGCTTGCCTCTGGCCCTGTGGGACATTCCATGGCCCTGAAGCCTGCCTCTGGCCCTGGGGGACATTCCATGGCCCTGAAGCCTGCCTCTGGGGGACATCCCATGGCCCTGAAGCCTGCCTCTGGGGGACATTCCATGGCCTTGAATCCTGTCTCTGGCCCTGGGGGACATTACAGTTCCCTGAAGCCTGCTTCTGGCCCTGGGGGACATTCCATGTCCCTGAAGCCTGGCCCTGGGGTACATTACAGTGCCTTCAAACCTGTCTCTGGCCCGGGTGGACATTCCATGGCCATGAAGCCTGGCCCTGGGGTACGTTACAGTGCCTTCAAGCCTGTCTCTGGCCCGGGTGGACATTCCATGGCCATGAAGCCTCTCTGGCCCTGGGGGACATTGCATGGCCCTGAAGCCTGTTTTTGCCATGGTCATTCTCCATTTTATTACTTCCATTATCTGAGGGAGTATATTGACATAATGTTCATACCACTTCCAATGGTTATTATGCATCAGTCACCTTGAAAGAACCTCTAAGTATTTAACATGCTGTTTTCCCTTACAGGTGGTTTATAGATGTTCAACTATTAACCTGGCCCTAACTCTTACCTTGACCCTACCACGATCAAGTTGTTGCTTATCAACAGAGTTGCACTTTGTGTTGTTGATAGTAGTAGACCATCTGTAAAAGGACTCATCAAATAAAGTGATACAAAAACATTTAGATTTTATAGCAAATCAAGTGGCAGTTTGTCCCAGTCGTTGTTTTAAACTGTCCATCAGGTTTGGTGATAACAGAAAGGTAGTGATGTTCCGGAGCCATATGTCCATGCATGGGGCCCCTGTAGATCCCTGCTGACGTTTGTTTTTATCTCATCTGAATGGACTCAGTGACTCAAGTTTCTCTGCAAGGACCGGCTGCTTGGCAGATGTGGCTCTGTACTGTATGTATCAAACAATCAAGTGCTGGTCTAGGATCTGTTTTGTATTTTAGATCACAATGAATAAGATTACATTGGCAGGGGGAATCTGATCTTAGATCAGCACTCCTACTCTGAGATGCTTACAGCCCCTGAACTAAATGAACTAAGGCCTAAATTTTAACCAATAAGCTGTCTTTAATGGAATACCTAAACCAATCAGCTCTCAGACAGGACAGCAGCATGTATGACAATGGAACAGCTCCATAATTTGGTCTCTGATCCTGGTAAAAAATAAAACCTTAACGTTATGGGCTAACTAAAGTTTAGTACTTGTATAATATACTGGTACTTTGTAGTGAGTAGGCATACTGCTTGTATTCTAGTACTGAATATGGTTGGCCAGGCTGCTCTGTTTGCGCTGTAGGCCAGGCTGCTCTGCTAGCGCTGAAGGCCAGGCTGCTCTGCTAGCGCTGTAGGCCAGGCTGCTCTGCTAGCGCTGTAGGCCAGGCTGCTCTGCTAGCGCTGTAGGCCAGGCTGCTCTGCTAGCGCTGTAGGCCAGGCTGCTCTGTAGGCCAGGCTGCTCTGTTAGCGCTGTAGGCCAGGCTGCTCTGCTAGCGTTGTAGGCCAGGCTGCTCTGCTAGCGTTGTAGGCCAGGCTGCTCTGCTAGCCAGGCTGCTCTGCTATTGTAGGCCAGGCTGCTCTGCTAGCTTGTAGGCCAGGCTGCTCTGCTAGCATTGTAGGCCAGGCTGCTCTGCTAGCGCTGTAGGCCAGGCTGCTCTGTAGGCCCAGGCTGCTCTGCTAGCACTGTAGGACAGGCTGCTCTGTAGGCCAGGCTGCTCTGTTAGGCCAGGCTGCTCTGTAGGCCAGGCTGCTCTGTTAGCGTTGTAGGCCAGGCTGCTCTGTTAGCGTTGTAGGCCAGGCTGCTCTGCTAGCGTTGTAGGCCAGGCAGCTCTGCTAGCGCTGTAGGCCAGGCTGCTCTGCTAGGCCAGGCTGTAGGCCAGGCTGCTCTGTAGGCCAGACTGCTCTGCGCTGTAGGCCAGGCTGCTCTGCTAGCGCTGTAGGCCAGGCTGCTCTGCTAGCGCTGTAGGCCAGGCTGCTCTGTAGGCCAGGCTGTTCTGTAGGCCAGGCTGCTCTGCTAGGCTGTAGGCCAGGCTGCTCTGCTAGCGCTGTAGGCCAGGCTGCTCTGTTAGCGCTGCTGTAGGCCAGGCTGCTCTGCTGTAGCGGCTGCTCTTGTAGGCCAGGCTGCTCTGCTGCTCTGCGTTGTAGGCCAGGCTGCTCTGCTAGCATTGTAGGCCAGGCTGCTCTGCTAGCACTGTAGGCCAGGCTGCTCTGTAGGCCAGGCTGCCAGGCTGTTCTGTTAGCGTTGTAGGCCAGGCTGCTCTGTTAGCGTTGTAGGCCAGGCTGCTCTGTTAGCGTTGCTCTGCTAGCGTAGGCCAGGCTGCTCTGCTAGCGCTGTAGGCCAGGCTGCTCTGTAGGCCAGGCTGCTCTGCTAGCGCTGTAGGCCAGGCTGCTCTGCTGCACTGTAGGCCAGGCTGCTCTGTAGGCCAGGCTGCTCTGTGCTCTGTAGGCCAGGCTGCTCTGTAGGCCAGGCTGCTCTGTTAGCGCTGTAGGCCAGGCTGCTCTGCTAGCGCTGTAGGCCAGGCTGCTCTGTAGGCCAGGCTGCTCTGCTAGCGCTGTAGGCCAGGCTGCTCTGCTAGCACTGTAGGCCAGGCTGCTCTGTAGGCCAGGCTGCTCTGTAGGCCAGGCTGCTCTGCTAGCGTTGTAGGCCAGGCTGCTCTGCTAGCGTTGTAGGCCAGGCTGCTCTTTTAGCATTGTAGGCCAGGCTGCTCTGCTAGCTCTGTAGGCCAGGCTGCTCTGTAGGCCAGGCTGCTCTGTAGGCCAGGCTGTTCTGTTAGCGCAATAGGCCAGGCTGCTCTGCTAGCGTTGTAGGCCAGGGCCAGCTGCTCTGTTAGTGTTGTAGGCCAGGCTGCTCTGCTAGCGCTGTAGGCCAGGCTGCTCTGCTAGCGCTGTAGGCCAGGCTGCTCTGCTAGCGCTGTAGGCCAGGCTGCTCTGCTAGCGTTGTAGGCCAGGCTGCTCTGCTAGCGCTGTAGGCCAGGCTGCTCAGCTAGCACTGTAGGCCAGGCTGCTCTGCTAGCGCTGTAGGCCAGGCTGCTCTGCTAGCGCTGTATGCCAGGCTGCTCTGCTAGCGCTGTAGGCCAGGCTGCTCTGCTAGCGCTGTAGGCCAGGCTGCTCTGCTAGCGCTGTAGGCCAGGCTGCTCTGCTAGCGCTGTAGGCCAGGCTGCTCTGCTAGCGCTGTAGGCCAGGCTGCTCTGCTAGCGTTGTAGGCCAGGCTGCTCTGCTAGCATTGTAGGCCAGGCTGCTCTGCTAGCATGCTCTGCTGCGCTAGGCCAGGCTGCTCTGCTAGCATTGTAGGCCAGGCTGCTCTGCTAGCGCTGTAGGCCAGGCTGCTCTGTGTTGTCCAGGCCAGGCTGTAGGCCAGGCTGCTAGCGCTGTAGGCCAGGCTGCTCTGCTAGCACTGTAGGCCAGGCTGCTCTGTAGGCCAGACTGCTCTGTGTAGGCCAGGCTGCTCTGTTAGCGCTGTAGGCCAGGCTGCTCTGCTAGCGCTGTAGGCCAGGCTGCTCTGTAGGCTGTAGGCCAGGCTGCTCTGTAGGCCAGGCTGCTCTGTTAGCGTTGTAGGCCAGGCTGCTCTGCTAGCGTTGTAGGCCAGGCTGCTCTTTTAGCATTGTAGGCCAGGCTGCTCTGCTAGCTCTGTAGGCCAGGCTGCTCTGTAGGCCAGGCTGCTCTGTAGGCCAGGCTGTTCTGTTAGCGCTGTAGGCCAGGCTGCTCTGCTAGCGTTGTAGGCCAGGCTACTCTGTTAGTGTTGTAGGCCAGGCTGCTCTGCTAGCGTTGTAGGCCAGGCTGCTCTGCTAGCGCTGTAGGCCAGGCTGCTCTGCTAGCGCTGTAGGCCAGGCTGCTCTGCTAGCGTTGTAGGCCAGGCTGCTCTGCTAGCGCTGTAGGCCAGGCTGCTCTGCTAGCACTGTAGGCCAGGCTGCTCTGGCCAGGCTGCTCTGCTAGGCCAGGCTGCTCTGCTAGCGCTGTAGGCCAGGCTGCTCTGCTAGCGCTGTAGGCCAGGCTGCTCTGCTAGCGCTGTAGGCCAGGCTGCTCTGCTAGCGCTGTAGGCCAGGCTGCTCTGCTAGCGCTGTAGGCCAGGCTGCTCAGCTAGCGCTGTAGGCCAGGCTACTCTGTTAGCGCTGTAGGCCAGGCTGCTCAGCTAGCACTGTAGGCCAGGCTGCTCTGCTAGAGCTGTACTGTAGGTCCGACTACTCAGCTCTAAAACACATCAATCTTTCTCAACACAGCCATCCTTCTGCCAGACAGTCATCTGAAGTCCCTCACTGTGTCCACAACCTGCTTCAAATGGCTGTGTAACAGACTGGACTGGACTTTTTCAACAGTATATGAGTAAGAAAGAAATATGAGGTGGGAGGGTGGGGAAAAGCGTCAAGAACGTAACTGTCTGGGAATAGGGTGCCATTTGGCACAGAGTCTGAAGTCTGACCACATTTCTGTGCCATTATTTGTGCAAAGAAGCTTGGAGACCACTGCCGTAGTTTCCTATTTCCTTACAACACACACTTAGTTTTGGAATGTTTATCCAAAACACAGGAGGCTAAATGATTCTTTGAGGAATATTGTCAATGGACTATTTATTTATTTAACCTTTAGGCAAGTCAGAAATTCTTATTTACTATGACGGCCTACCCCGGCCAAACCCAGACGACGCTGGGCCCATTGTGCACCGCCCTATGGGACTCCCAATCATGTCCGGTTGTGATACAGCCTGGAATCAAACCAGGGTGTCTGTAGTGAGATGGAGTGCCTTAGACCGCTGCGCCACTCGGGAGCCTAAAATATTAATGAAGAAAACAACTTTCTGGGACCGGAGTGATTTTACTGTGTGCTGTTTACCTTTGTATCCCAAAAATGGAGTTGTTTAAAAAATGCACTATAAAGTTTTTTTTCTTCTTTTGGAGATTCTCTTGATTGTGATTTACAGTGCTTGTCTATTTACCTCTGTGAGTTGGTTCCACAATGGGCTGCTGCACTCTAGAGAGTCATGACCTCTGTGTTCATAGCCCAGAGAAGCATTGCAGTAGAGGACTGTTAGGACTCAGTTATTACAGTAGAGGACTGTTATAACTCAGTTATTACAGTAGAGGACTGTTAGAACTCCGTTATTACACTAGAGGACTGTTAGAACTCCGTTATTACACTAGAGGACCGTTAGAACTCCATTATTACACTAGAATCATAAAACACGGGACGAGATGTTAAAAACTGTCCATTGTGCCAATAGATGGAATGCACTCACATGAGATTTGCCGTGATGTTGACAGAGTGGCATGGGAGATGTATTTCTTAGACTGGGTTAAGATGTCAATTTTGGGACACATCCTCAGTAGTGTGCCTTCGAATCAGTGGGTGTTTCGGCCTTTAATCACTAAACACCCTCATCAAAGGTGGCCAGCTAAAGGGTGATCAAGCCTTAGCTTGTGTCCCATGCCCAATTAAGATGTCCCACGGGACTATGCAAGGCAGGGGCGTCCTCTCCCCTGAGCCAGCCCTACAGCTGACCGCATACCTCATATGCCCTCCTCAAGTTAGAGGGATCTGAATTGGGTTCTCAGGTGGGGGTGGGGGGTCATGAAGTTATAGCCCAGCAAGGGTCCTTCCATTTGATCCAGATCCACTGGCTGCCTCTTTCAGCTGCTTGCGAAACTGATCTGACGATCTGCCACAGAGCCTGTCCATGGATTCCAAGTTCTTTCAGCAACCTGATGGTGGAAGAAGCCACAAATCCTCTGCATCCCACTTCAACTGGCCAGACTTTTGCATTCCAGCCATGCATCTTCCAGTCCCGGGCCATGGCTAGGTGTCCAGTTTCTGGCTTCGTAAGAGGATGCTTGGGCCTTTTCTGTCCCTCCCGGATGAATGTTGTTGTTTTGACGGGATTGCTTGTTTTTGGAGGTAATGAATTGGTTGCACTCCTCTTGGCCTCAAGTGCTGCAGCCAGGCTCTTGAGGACCTGATTGTGCCTCCAGGTGTAGCAGCCTTGTGAGAGGCTGGTCTTGCAACCTGTCATTATATGCCTGAGAGTCGCTGGAGCTGGGCAGAGGGGGCAGGTCGAGTCCTCGCCATACCATTGATGGAAAGCACATCATAAACAGCTCTTATGATGAAGCTGATGTTACTTGCCTCCATTTGCCAAAGCTCACTCCAGTTGATCTATCTCCTCTCCAGGCCTTCCCACCGCATCCATTGCCCTTGTTTAGCAAGAGAGACAGCCTTTGCACTTCTTGCAGTCTCCTCCTGTTTGCGCACCTCCTCGACCACCAGCTTCCTGCGTTCGGATGTTGTTGGTTTGCTTGCTGCCAGGCCAAAGCCTCCTCTTCCATGCTGGATATTCCCCACAATGTCTTGGTGTCTCAGGGCTGATGTTGCTTGCTGCACAGCCTTGGATGATGTCCATTTCCATCCAATTTGTAGGGGAGGTGCAGCCTTGCTAATGGTCTGGTCTTTGGAGTCCTTCAATGTCATCTGAAGTCTTACTTTAGAGCACTTGTACTCCTCCGTTAGACTTGTAAGAGGTAGTTCAAGGACCCCTTTGCCATAGAGGCCGATGTTACTCAGGCATCGTGGGACACCCAGCCATTTCTTCACGTATGAGGAAATGGTTCTGTTGTTACTGGGACCTCATAGACGGTGAGTGGCCACATTACCCGGGGGAGAAGTCCAAACTGTAGGCACCAAAGCTTGAGCCTCCCAGGCAGTGGGGTCTTGTTGATGTTCTCAAGACCGTCGGCGATGTCCTGCCTTACTTGCTGCACTTGATCTTTATCCCGGATTTGATTTTGATTTGATTTGATTTGTACCATCTACCCAGGCTCTTGACGGGTTGCTCAGACACCGTTGGTATCGGGTCATCTCCAATGCAGAACCTCACATCTTTAAGCTGTCCCTTGACTATGGAGATGCTTTGAGATTTGCTTGGCTTGATTTTCATCCGGGCCCACTTGATGTTATCCTGCAGTTTTGCAAGTAGCCGCCTGGTGCATGCTGCAGTAGTGGTCAGTGTAGTCATGTCATCCATGTATGCTCGGATAGGTGGGAGACGGAGCCCTTCCTTAGTTCTCTCACCGCCGACCCCCCATCTCGATGCCCCGATGATGACTTCCATGGCCATAGTGAAGGCCAGAGGTGAAATTGTACAGCCTGCCATTATGCCTACTTCCAAGCGCTGCCATGTTGTTGTTAGGTCAGGTGTTGTGAAACACAATTGCAGGTCTTGGAAATAGGCCTTTACCAGTGTAGTGATGGGTTCTGGTATGTGGAAAATGTTGAAGGATTCCCAGAGGAGTTCATGGGGAACTGAGCCAAAGGCATTGGCTCAGTTATTACACTAGAGGACTGTTATAACTCAGTTATTACACTAGAGGACTGTTATAGCTCTGTTATTACACTAGAGGACTGTTATAGCTCTGTTATTACACTAGAGGACTGTTATAGCTCCGTTATTACACTAGAGGACTGTTATAGCTCCGTTATTACACTAGAGGACTGTTATAGCTCCGTTATTACACTAGAGGACTGTTAGAAATCCGTTATTACACTAGAGGACTGTTAGAACTCAGTTCAGGAGCATTTCACACTACTGAACTGAGCCGAACCAAGCTGAACTGAGCTGGCCTGGTTGTGCATCCACTGCAGTTGCTGGAACTGTGCTGAAATGGACATGTGTAAAGAAATAACCCTGCCTGTGGATGCACACGAATACTAGGAAGGAACCCAGGATGTTATGATGAACATGTTATGAGAACTGTTCGGAACTCAGGATGTTTTTATGAAGCAGGGGTTGTTCTTAATCTGATGTCCGGATAGTCACACGACAGACTAATAAAACCAGGGCCGTTATGGTCACAGTTGGCTGTGACTTCATCCCTTCTCTTCTCTCAGAACAGTTAATTAAGCAGCTTGGTTAAAGTGTGTGGGGGTATGATGGAGTGGGTGTACGTGTGTGTATGAGTGTGTGTGTGTGTGTGTGTGTGAGTGCGTGCGTGCGTACTGCGTACATCTGTCATCTTGTCTGTCTGTCCTGCCGCCTGTCCACCTTTCTGCTCTCTGTTATCTCAGAGTAGGCCAGCAGATCCAGTCACACCTGAGTGAGACGTCACGTCTCTGTCTTTGTGTTCTGACTGTGGCTCTCTTGTGTCTGATGCAGGCCTGTGCCTCTCTTGTGTCTGATGCAGGCCTGTGCCTCTCTTGTGTGTGTGCTGATGCAGGCCTGTGCCTCTCTTGTGTCTGATGCAGGCCTGTGCCTCTCATGTGTCTGATGCAGGCCTGTGCCTCTCATGTGTCTGATGCAGGCCTGTGCCTCTCTTGTGTCTGATGCAGGCCTGTGCCTCTCTTGTGTCTGATGCAGGCCTGTGCCTCTCTTGTGTCTGATGCAGGCCTGTGCCTCTCATGTGTCTGATGCAGGCCTGTGCCTCTCATGTGTCTGATGCAGGCCTGTGCCCACCGTTGGAAGAATGTCTTCTATGACTCTGAGCTCATCCTTCCCCATGGTTACTGTTCCATCATCCCTCCTACGCTACAGGGCCGGACCCAAGCCCTCATCCCCTGCTACGAAGGTACAGTCGTACACACACACACACACACACAAACCACCTCTACAGGGCAGGACCCCAGCCCTCATCCCCTGGTATGAAGGTACGGTAATGTTCTCAATCTTTTTTGGTTACTGTACCCCTAATTACATTTTGCTCTGCCTGAAGTACCCCCTCATGAACGACTGATCAATAGGTCTATTTTCTCATGAGTACCCCCTTTATAAGCCACTTACTCTGGCGGGAACTAGTACCCAAGGTTGAGAAACATTATACTTCAGGATTAGATCTAATAGTGTAGAAACATGTAGTAAACTATACACAGTGTCTTCAGGAATTATTTACACCCTTTGACTTTTTCTACAGTTTGTTGTGTTACAGCTTGAATTTAAAATGAGTTCAATTGTACCCCACACATAGAGACAATTATCTGTCAGGTCCCTCAGTCGAGGAGTGAATTTCAAAACCAATTCAACCATAAAGACCAGGGAGGTTTTCCAACGCCTCGCAAAGAAGGGCTGGGAAAACCAGGGATGTTCCGATTCCATGGCACAGGGTGTATGAGTTGATATATAAAACGACGCAAGATTGAAGACTTCGTGCTTTTCAGCTAAATTTATTTTACAGAATTCTTTCCACCAACAAAATGAATATTTGGGGCATACAATCATCACAGCTCTGCAGATTTTGTTGTGAGGATAAAGAATCAATAGACCATTTGTTTTGGTATTGCCCTCAGGTAGCCTGCTTCTGGTCTCAGGTTCAGGAATGGCTGAAAATTCATAACATTGATCTAAAATTGACCTTAGAAATAGCATTGTTGGGAGACCTGGAGAGACCTGGTCAGTCAATTACTAATATACTAACTAATACTCTTAGTAAAATTATTTCTCTTAAACTCGAAATCTGTGGATTCTAGTCATTAGATATAGTTTGAATCTATGTTAAACATCACAGCATAGTTGAAAGAAGAACAGTTGAAGTCGGGGGTTTACATACACCTTAGCCAAATACATTTATACTCAGTTTTTCACAATCGCTGACATTTAATCCTAGTAAAAATTCCCTGTCTTAGGTCAGTTAGGATCACCACTTTATTTTTAGAATGTTAAATGTCAGAATAATAGGAGAGAGAATGATTTATTCCAGCTTTTATTTCTTTCATCACATTCCCAGAGGGTCAGCAGTTTACATACACTCAATTAGTATTTGGTAGCATTGCCTTTAAATTGTTTAACTTGGGTCAAACGTAGCATTCCACAAGCTTCCCACAATAAGTTGGGTGAATTTTAGCCCATTCCTCCTGACAGAGCTGGTGTAACTGAGTCAGGTTTGTAGGCCTCCTTGCTTGCACACATTTTTTAAGTTCTGCCCACAAATTTTCTATAGGATTGAGGTCAGGGCTTTGTGATGGCCACTCCAATTCCTTGACTTTGTTGTTCTTAAGCCATTTTGCCACAACTTTGGAAATATGCTTGGGGTCATTGTCCATTTGGAAGACCTATTTGCAATCAAGCTTTAACTTCCTGATTGATGTCTTGAGATGTTGCTTCAATATATCCACATAATTTCCCCCCCCCATGAAGCCATCTATTTTGTGAAGAAGCAAAGCACCCCCACAACATGATGCTGCCACCCCCGTGCTTCACGGTTGGGATGGTTTTCTTCGGCTTGCAAACCCTCCCTTTTTCCTCCAAACATAACAATGGTCATTATGGCCAAACAGTTCTATTTTTGTTTCATCAGACCAGAGGACATTTCTCCAAAAAGTATGATCTTTGTTCCCATGTGCAGTTGCAAATCTTAGTCTGGCTTTTTTATGACGGTTTTGGAACAGTGGATATAGGACTTGTTTTACTGTGGATATAGATACTTTTGTACCTGTTTCCTCCAGCATCTTCACAAGGTCGTTTGCTGTTGTTCTGGGATTGATTTGCACTTTTTGCACCAAAGTACGTTCATCTCTAGGAGACAGAACGCGTCTCCTTCCTGAGTGGTATGACGGTTGCGTGGTCCCATGGTGTTTATACTTGCGTACTATTGTTTGTACAGATGAGCATGGTACCTTCAGGTGTTTGTAAATTTCTCCCAAGGATGAATCAGACTTGTGGAGGTCTACAATTGTTTTCTGAGGCCTTGGCTGATTTCTTTTGATTTTCCCATGATGTCAAGCAACGAGGCACTGAGTTTGAAGGTAGGCCTTGAAATACATCCACAGGTACACCTCCAATTGATTCAAATGATGTCAATTAGCCTATCAGAAGCTTCTAAAGCTGTTTAAAGGTACAGTCAACTTAGTGTATGTAAACTTCTGACCCACTAGAATTGTGATACAGTGAATTATAAGTCAAATAATCTGTCTGTAAACAATTGTTGGAAAAATTACTTGTCTCAGGCACAAAGTAGATGTCCTAACTGACTTGCCAATACTATAGTTTGTTAACAAGAAATGTGTGGAGTGGTTGAAAAACAAGTTTTAATGACTCCAACCTAAGTGTATGTATACTTCCGACTTCAACTGTAGAAATCCGAAGAGTGTGCCCAGCAGAGATAGGTGGGATGGGCTGAGGGAAACGGAGTGTTGGGGTGTGGAACTTGAGACAAGTGGGAGTGGAGTTGCTGTGTGGGAATAGAATGACGGTCAAAGATGAAAGTCAAAAATAACAACAACATTTTTTTTTAAAGAAGTTACTTTGAATGACAAACTTAGATCATTTCATTAGTCTCGGATGGTGGAGGGGCAGCTCTCTGGGAACTGTTGGGGGTATCTTGGATGGTTGGTGGCCTGGCGGTTGGGAGCTTTGGCTGATACGTCGCTGGTTCGGGCTCTGATTTGACTTGGTGTGAGATCTGTCAACGTGTCCTTGGGCGGGGCGCTTGACCCTGGTTGCTCCTGTGGGTCATTCTCGATGGGAGTCTGATAGATTGCTGAATGTAATGTTGAGTGTCTTCATTGCAGTTAGATTATATTTTTAATATTCAATAAAAAATACAAAATAAATTAGGCCACCTATTGGTGGTCGGGGATAAATGAAAAAAGCAGACATTGAATATGCTTGTACAGAACAAAAATATTCCAAAATATGCATCCGGTTTACAATAAGTAAGAATTTAAAACTGCAAAAAAAATGTGGTAAAGAAATCTACCTATGTTTGTTGCAAACCCAATACAACACGCTACTGAGTACCACTCTACATATTTTCAAGCATGGTGGTGCTGCATCATGTTATTGGTATGCTTGTCATTTGCAAGGACTAGAGTTTATGATAAAAAATAAACAGAATAGAGCTAAGCACATGCAAAATCCTAGATGAAAATCTGATTCAGTCTGCTTTCCAACAGACACTGGAGACAAGTTTACCTTTCAGCAGGATGATAACCTAAATCACAAGGCCAAATATGCACTGGAGTTGCTAACCAAGATGACAATGAATGTTCATGAGGGGCCTAGTTACAGCTTTTACTTAAATATACATGAAAATCTATGTCAAGACTTGAAAATGGCTGTCTAGCAATGATCAACAACCACCTTGACAGAGCTTGAAGAATTTTTAAAAGAATAAAGTGCAAATATTGTCCAGGTGTGTAAAGCTCTTAGAGATTTACGCAGAAAGACTCACAGCTGGAATTGCTGCCAAAGGTAGATCTAACATGTATTGGCTCAGTTGGTTGAATACTTATATGATCAATATATATTAGTGTTTTATTTTTTGTATTTCTTTTTACATTTTTATTTTTAATTTTTACAAATGTTAGAATATTTTCTTCCGCTTGACATTACAGATTATTTTGTGTAGGTCATTGACAAAAAATGATAATTAAATCCATTTCAATCCCACTTTGTAACACAAAGAAGTCAAGGGGTGTGAATACTTTGTGAAGGCACTGTGCATGAATGGCTTCATACAAACAGACATTAATGTCATGGTTACTGCACAGTAACTTTCAATGGAATTCTTCCTTCAGCTCACAATGTACACAACATATAGACAGAGATACAGACTGAAGTTTACTGAATTTATAAGGAGGATAAGGGGGAGAGGGCTTGTGTGTTTAAGCTGTGTGTGTACATCCTAATCTGTGTGTGTACATGCTGTGTATACCCTCGGCCCCGGGTTAGACAGTGCAGGGATTTTATCATGGCACACGTTCTCTCCAGGTCTCACAATGAGTTATAGACTTGCGCGCACAGGCACACACACACGCACACACACACACACACACACACACACACACACAAGGCTATCAGGCACCGTAAGAGCCTTGAAATGTTCTCTCTCAAACCAACTCAAGAGGGAAATATGAGCTCAGTCTTGCAGGACCCAACACCTGGAGATTCCAAGGACACACACACACTTTGCTATGCTGCTAAAGGATAAAATATTCCACACACTAACCAGGTTTCCATCCAAACTTTTTATACGAGTAAAGTACATGTCGGGTAAAAATTGTCATGACGACAGGACTAATGGAAACAGAACATTTTTCTGTGAACTTTCCAAATGTCGTCAAAACAAAATAAGCTTGACAAGGTGGGATCTTTTTGTATCTGTAAAATTAATTATGCAAGAAACGTTGGACGCTTTTGTGTGCAAATATTGATATAATTAAACATCATATTGAAGTAAACTTGAAGTCAAGTGAATGAAGTTGTAAGGTCATGCCACTACAACTCAGGAAAGCATACAGTTTATTAGGCTACAGATGAAATATGTTCTGATGAACTTCACAGGGTGTTGAAAGTGCAAGATCTTGATGCTCTTTTCCAATAAATATTGAGGGTCTTATTCTGGTGACATGATGATCAATGCTTAGCTGCCGTTTGACATAATCTTGCTTTTTCTGTCCATAATAATCTCATCGGGTAGACTATACCCGAGCTGTTGGCTAGAGCACACGTGCCAATACCAGAGTGGGCACATTCGCTATATAACACATCCTTTTTGAGACAAAACCATCAGTAGAGTTTGAAATGCGATGGAAACCCGTTTAACTTGTGACTTTTTATAAGTTATGCTGGAATTTAACCGCAAAGGTATTTGTATGTGCACTACGTCATCACACACAGCCTTTTATCTGCAACAAGTCAATTAGATGGAAACATCTCTGGTAGGAATATATTGTTTTATGCAGTTTTTAGAGTATTCACATGACAATCTGTAGCCAATTTGGATTGAAACCTAGCTAGTGTTTAGGTCCAGCTAATTGAGGTAGAGATGTAGGAATGTGTATTCCCTCCATAGACTAAATTGCCACGGGGATGGGGGAACATAGCCATTTGAAGCTAGCCAGTAACTCCTCCAGTATGTGTCGACGTCATTTCACAGGATTGAATGGAAGCTGTAGAGATTGGTAAGAAATGGCACTTCTGTATCCAAATATCTTATTCATCCATTTGGGGGTTTTAAGCAATAGATAGGCTGGTATGATGGTGCATTGATCAGTTATGCCAGGGGTGGGCAGCTCCACTCCTCCAGGGCCTGATTGGTCTCACACTTTTACTCCATCCCTAGCAAACACAGCTGATTTAATCAGATTGCATTCTAAACTGAAGATCATGATTAGATGATTATTGGAGTCAGGTGTGTTAGCTGGGGCTGGGGCAAACTGTGAGACCAATCAGGCCCTCGAGAACTGGAATTGCCCACCCCTGAGTTATACAGTTTCAAGCTGTTATTTGTGCGTTTTTGCACAAACATCAACCTTTAAAGGACCTGTTCAGTGATTACAGATTTCTATGAAATATGAGCTTTAATTAATGTTAAAAAGCAGCTTTTCTGTGTTGGAATGGTGTGGGCGTATACCTCAGGAGGATGACATCATTGTCTATGAGGAAATAGCAAGCATTTTTTAAATGTTCTGTTTGAGATGGGGTTTTTGAATAGTTTTCCCCCCCAATTTATGCTTTGGCTACATACAAGTATAGGAGTCAATAGCATTATTTGGGGGTATGAGTTAACAGAATATGAACTTTTAAAAGTGAGATATTCCCCTAACTGTTTACTTTAAAACTACACCATTCTCTCATCCTCATGGCAAAATGTTAAGAATAGCATGAGATGAGATTTTAAACAAGCAAATGTTTATCTCTGTCCCATGGGAAAATGTGTAAAATTGCAGAAAATGTGCTTTTAAAAACGGCAAAAAATATGTCTGACTCATGACAGTGTGTAAAAATAGCATTATAAAATGGTACATTTTTCAAATGTGTTGAAATTCAGGAAGTTAACTGTTTTCCACGTTTGAAAATACCCATCCATCCATATACCCCTCAAGAGAGGCATAATATGTCATGTCAAACTATGTAGATTTGCAGGAAATGCAATTATTTGTCCCCTGTAATATCTACCCCCTAATTTCGCCCTTGATTCCCTCGCAAATGTTTTCTTTAGGAAGCTGTGTTGAAAACACTATTGGCCTGGTGTTTTTCAAGGCGTTTAAGAATATTTGCAGACTGAATTTATTAATTTATGAAACTTTTTTTAACCAGTCGAATCAGGAACAATATTCATATTTACAATGACGTCCTGGTAGTGAGAGGCCCATTTTCAACTGGGACCCATTTTCAAATAGCGTCTCAGAGTAGGAGTGGTAGGAGTGGTAATCTTGGATATTCATTATTATCTAAAAGGCAGAACTGATCCTAGATCAGCACTCCTACTCTGAGACTCTTTGTGAATATGGCCCCAGATACAATACTGTAGAGTATGCATTACCTACTCACCTGTAGGAGGGCTACAGCCTGGGACCATGTTACGAGGGCTACAGCCTGGGACCATGTTAGGAGGGCTACAGCCTGGGACCATGTTACGAGGGCTACAGCCTGGGACCATGTTACGAGGGCTACAGCCTGGGACCATGTTACGAGGGCTACAGCCTGGGACCACCCTGTCTTACCATGTTAGGAGGGCTACAGCCTGGGACCACCCTGTTTTACCATGTTAGGAGAGATACAGATTCTGATCAATACCTTCCTACTGGGGCAGCAGGTAGCCTAGTGGTTAGAGCGTTGGGCCAGTAACCAAAAGGCTGCTATATCGAATCCCAGAGCTGACAAGGTACAAATCTGTTGTTCTGCCCCTGAACAAGGCAGTTAACCCACTGTTTCTAGGCCGTTATTGTAAATAAGAATTTGTTCTTAACTGATATTAAATTGGTCCACTGTCAGGTTTCTCTGCCCTCCAAGTAATTTATAGGCCTTGTACATTCTAACACAATGAAGGTGGTTTGAAAAAGGATCTATAGAAAAGCATTTCCTATACAAGTATCATGACCAACGTCCCAAATGGCACCCATGGTGCACCACTTTTGACTATGGGCCGAGATCAAAAGTAGTGCACTATATAGGGAATGATGTGCCATTTGGGACTCAGACACATGATTTAATGAAATGATTTGTTTTGATTCAGCCAAGTGAGTTCCTCTTTCAAGGGAGCTTTTTTAGTGTCTTCCTTTCTGCACTTGCCTCCAATCACACGGAGCAACTCCTGCCAAGCAACTAGGCACACACACACACACACACACACTGACACACACACACACTGACACACACACACACACTGACACACACACACACACACACACACACTGACATACACACACACACACACACATACACACACACACACACACACACACACACACACACTGACATACACACACACACACTGACATACACACACACACACCGACACAGAAACACACACACACCGACACAGAAACACACACACTGACACAGAAACACACACACTGAAACACAGACACAGATACAGAAACACAGAAACACACACACAGAAACAAACAGAAACACAGACACAGATACAGAAACTCACACACAAACACACACAGAAACACATATACCCCCCACCTGAGGCAGAAACACCCCACACACCCCCAGATAGTTCAGAAACTCACACACAAACACTCACAGAAACACACACACAGAAACACCCTCCCCCCCCACACACCCCAGATACAGAAACTCACCCCACCCCAGAAACACACACACAGAAACACACACACACACATATACAGAAACACATACACAGAAACACACACAGAAACTCACCCCATATACCCCCCCCACCCCAAGAGGCAGAATTCTCCTCCCCCCCCAGAGGCAGAGTTCTCCCACCCCCCCCAAGAGGCATAGTTCTCCCCCCACCTCCCCACCCCAGAGGCAGAGTTCACCCTCCCCCCCCATAGAGGCAGAGTTCTCCTCCCCCCCCATAGAGGCAGAGTTCTCCTCCCCACCCCAAGAGGCAGAGTTCTCCTCCCCACCCCAAGAGGCAGAGTTCTCCTCCCCACCCCAAGAGGCAGAGTTCTCCTCCCCACCCCAAGAGGCAGAGTTCTCCTCCCCACCCCAAGAGGCAGAGTTCTCCTCCCCACCCCAAGAGGCAAGAGGCAGAGTTCTCCTCCCCACCCCAAGAGGCAGAGTTCTCCCCCCACCCCATAGAGGCAGAGTGCCCCCCCCCCCCCACCCCGTAGAGGCAGACTCTGCAGTTTTAATGCATTCCAATTGGAACCCTATCCCCTATATAGTGCACTACTTTTGATCAGGGCCCATGGGGATCCCATACGGCCCTGGTCAAAAGTAGTGCACTATACAGGGAATAAGGTGCCATGTGGGACGTACCCAAACTTTCTTCCCCCAGTTTCCAGATTTTTACTTGGCCTGCGCTGAAGACGTTGTCTAGCTCCATATGGAATGCAGGGAGAAGTGGAGTATAAATGCTGGCTCAGGTACACAGCAAAGTCATTTTGGTTTGTTTTTTCTTTGCAGACTATAAGCAGAAGTATGGGGAAGAGCACGGCTCGTGCCAAGCGGGGATAGCAGGCGTTTTTACTGAGGTCAGTGGCAGTGCATTCTCCATGTTCATCTCTTCTCTTCCTCTAATACATGTGGTACTGCTCTGTTTGTGTTGCTGTTATCTCAGGCTGCTCTTTCAGTCTGGGATACCTTTTAATGGTAGAGAAAACACATGAGCACACACACACACACACACCAGACACACACACACACCAGATGCACATCGGACACACCACACACACCAGACGCACACACACACACCAGACGCACACACCAGACAAAAATCACACAGCAGACAAACATCACACACACACACCAGACACACACACACACACACACAGACGCACACCACACACACAGACACGCACCACACACACACACCAGACGTACACCAGACGCATACCAAGCACACGCACATACCAGACAGACGTGCGCGCACACACACACCAGACACACACCACGCCAGACGCACACCACACAACAGACACACACCGGACACACCACACACACACACCAGACACACACACACACCAGACACAAACACAACCAGACACAACCATACACCAGACACACAACAGACACACACCAGACACATACCAGACACACACACCAGATGTACGCACACCCACACACACACACACACACAAACACACAGACACAAACACACACCAGACACACACCAGACAGACAGACAGACAAACACACACACACACATACACACGCACACCAGGCGCATACCATACACACCAGACACACACCAGATTCACACCGGAAGAGCACACACCGGACATGCACACCAGACACACCAGACACACAAAACACACCAGACGCACACCACACACCAGACACACACCACACGCACACCAGATGCACACCACACACTAGACACACACCGGCACACACCGGACACACACCTTACACGCACACCACACACCAGACACACACCACACGCATGGTAGAGAAAACACATGAGCACACACACACACCACACCAGACACACACACCAGACACACACACCAGACACACACACCAGACGCACATCGGACACACCACACACACCAGACGCACACACACACACACCAGACGCACACACACCAGACAAACATCACACACCAGACAAACATCACACACACACCAGACACACACACCAGACACACACCACACACACCAGACGCACACCACACACACAGACACCAGACGCACACCAGACACACATCAGACACACACCAGACGCATACCAAACACACGCTCACACCAGACAGACTTGCGCACACACACACACCAGACACACACCACGCCAGACGCACACAACACAACAGACACACACCGGACACACCACACACACACACCAGACACAAACACACACCAGACACAACCATACACCAGACACACAACAGACACACACCAGACACATACCAGACACACACACACACACCAGATGCACACACACACAAACACCAGACACAAACACACACCAGACACAAACACACACCAGACACAAACACCAGACACACACCAGACAGACAGACACACACACACACACACACATACACACGCACACCAGACGCATACCACACACACCAGACGCACACCGGACGAGCACACACCGGACATGCACACCAGACACTCACCACACACACACCACACACACACACCACACACACACCAGACACACACCAGACACACACACACAGACACACACCACACGCACACCAGATGCACACCACACACTAGACACACACCGGGACACACCGGACACACACCTTACACGCACACCACACACCAGACACACACCACACGCACACCACACACTGGACACACACTGGACACACACCGGACACACACCTTACACACACACCACACACCGGACACACCAGACGCACACCGGACACACCAGACGCACACTGGACACACCAGATGCACACCGGATGCACCAGACGCACACCGGACGCACACCAGACGCACACCAGACGCACACCAGACGCACACCAGACGAACACCGGACACACCAGACACACACTGGACGCACCAGACGCACACCGGATGCACCAGACATACACCGGACACACCAGACACACACCAGACGCACACTACACACCAGACACACACCACACGCACACCAGATGCACACCACACACTAGACACACACCGGGACACACTGGACACACACCTTACACGCACACCACACACCAGACACATGCACACCACACACTGGACACACACTGGACACACACTGGACACACACCGGACACACACCTTACACACACACCACACACCGGACACACCAGACACACACCAGACGCACACCGGACACACCAGACACACACTGGACACACCAGATGCACACCGGATGCACCAGACGCACACCAGATGCACACCAGACACACACTGGACACACCAGATGCACACCAGACGAACACCGGACGCACACTGGACGCACCAGACGCACACCGGATGCACCAGACATACACCGGACACACCAGACGCACACGGACACACCAGACGCACACCGGACACACCAGACGCACACCGGACACACCAGACGCACACCGGACGCACCAGACATACACCGGACACACCAGACACACACCAGACACACTAACACATCCAGACTCACCTACAGACGGCAGTCAAACTGTTATGAAGCTGCTTTTTGTCTGTTTGGGCTCTGTTTTCAAGGCTTGGCTCTCAGCAGTCTTCAACATCAGCTCTGGATAAAGGTAATCACACGGTCTGCCTGGTATTTCTCCAAAATATTGGGTGAAATTCACCAGACTTTACCAGACTTGACCTCTCTGTTACGCTCTAGGCCTTGCCCTTTCCTCCCCTATAAAGGGATGGGGTCAGAAGGAAATCAAAATGTATTTTGCCTTAACTGCAGAAACGTGGCTATCAGTCAAACCCTACGTTCTTCCATTCACACTTCCTTTTCCTCAGTCTGATTTTTCCAGACTATTTGCACAAGACGTGTTTTCTTCAGATAATTAAATACTGGAGTGTGGTTAGGCTCACATGCTCACAGTGAGTTACTAAATTACACTAGCTTGTTAACATCTCCTAACCTGGAGTGTGGTTAGGCTCACATGGTTTAGCACTTGACCACATGGGCTGCATCCCAAATGACTCCATATTCCATATATAGTCGCTACTGACCAGGGCCCATAGTTCTCTGGTCAAAATTGGTGCACTATATAGGGAATAGGGGGCCATTTGTGATACATCCATGCTCTTTGTACTGAGTCTGTACTTTGTTGGAGTGATTTAAAGACGTGTCTAACAGTAGTGCGCCCGGGTCTGTGGTGTGTAATGAGGAGCAACCAGACGCTGCACTTGATGCATTTATGAAACTACTTATTCCTGTTACCAATAAGCACGCACCCATTAAGAAAATGACTCTAAAAATTGTTCAATCCTCTTGGATTGATGAGGAATTTAAAAATTGTGTGGTTGAGAGGGATGAGCCAAAAGGTTTGGCAATAAGGTCTGGCAGCCCAACTGATTGGCAAACGTACTGCAAATGTATAAATCATGTGACTAAACTAAATTAAAATAAAATTAAACTACACTATGAAACAAAGATAAATTATATAAAGAATGATAGTAAAAAGCTTTGGGGCACCTTAAATATACATTCTGGGGAAAAAAAGCCAACTCGGCTCCATTTATTGAATCAGATAGTTTATTAATCACAAAGCCCACTGATATTGCAAACTACTTTAATGACTTTTTCATTGACAAGATAAGCAAACTTAGGGATGACATGCCAGCAACAAACACTGACACTACACATCCAAGTATATTGGACCAAATCATGAAAGACAAGAATTACTTTTGAATTCTGTAAAGTCAGTGTGGAAGAGGTGAAAAACATTATTGTTATCTATCAACAATGACAAGCCACCAGGGTCTGACAATCTAGATGGAAAATTACTGAGGATAATAGCAGACAATATTGCCACAATGGAAATAAGTCCCAGACTTTATTGTGTGTTATCCTCAATGATTTTATTCATGTGCATCTATGGTTTTTTCAAGTTTTATGTGTGCTTTTTTTTTTAAATGGTTGAATTAATAAACTAAACTAAAACTAAACACTCCTATTTGCCACATCTTCAATTTAAGCCTACAAGAGAGTGTGTTCCCTCAGGCCTGGAGGGAAGCTAAAGTCATTCCGCTACCCAAGAATAGTAAAGCCCCCTTTATTGGCTCAAATAGCTGACCAATCAGCCTGTTACCAACCCTTAGTTAACGTCTGGAAAAAAGTGTATTTGACCAGTGCTTTTTTACAGTAAACAAATTGACAACAGAATTTCAGCATGCTTCTAGAGAAGGACATTCAACAAGCACAGCACTTACACAAAATGATGATAAAATGATTTTGGGGGCTGTCTTGTTAGACTTCGGTGCAGCTTTTGACATTATCGATCATAGTCTGCTGCTGGAAAAATGGATGTGTTATGGCTTTACGCCTGTAATGTGGATAAAGAGTTACTTGTCTAACAGAACACAGAGGGTGTTCTTTAATGGAAGTCTATCAAATATAATCCAGTTAGAATCAGGAATTCCCCAGGGTAGCTGTTTAGGCCCCTTGCTTTTTAAATTTTGTACTAAGGACATTTGAGTAAAGCCAGAGTTTCTATGTATGTGAATGACTCAACACTACAGTGACTGAAATGAGTCAACCCTCAACAAAGAGCTGCAGTATTTCTAAAACTAAAAACATTGTATTTGGAACAAAACACTCACTAAAACCTAAACCTCAACTATATCTTGTAATAAATAATGTGTAAATTGAACAAGTTGAGATGACTAAACTGCTTGGAGTAACACTAGATTGTAAACGGTCATGATCAAAATATATTGATGCAGTAGTAGCTAAAATGGGGAGAAGTCTGTCCATAATAAAGCGCTGCTCTGCCTTCTTAACAACACTATCAACAAGGCAGGTCCTACAGGCCCTAGTTTTGTCGCACCTTGACTACTGTTCAGTTGTGTGGTCAAGGGCCACAAAAAAGGACTTAGAAAAATTGCAATTGGTTCAGAACAGGGCAGCACAGCTGGCCCTTGGATGTACACAGAGAGCTAATATTAATAATATGCATGTCAATCTCTCCTGGCTGAAAGTGGAGGAGAGATTGACTACGTTACTACTTTTATTTGTAATAGGTATTGAAATGTTGAATGCACCGAGCTGTCTGTCTAAACTACTGTAACACAGTTCCGAGGTCTCTTCACAGTCCCCATGTTCAGAACAGACTATGGGAGGCACACAGTACTACATAGAGCCATGATTACATGGAACTCTATTCCACATCAAGTAACTGACGCAAGCAGTAAAATTTGATTTAAAAAACAGATTAAAAAAACACGTTATGGACCAGCGGGGACTGTGAAGCAACACAAACGTTGGCGCACACACACACACGCTATACATACACATGGATTTAGTACTGTAGATATGTGGTAGTGGTGGAGTAGGGGCCTGAGGGCACACGGTGTGTTGTGAAATCTGTGAATTTATTGTAATGTTTTAAAATGGTATAAACTGCCATAATTTTGCTGGACCTCAGGAAGAGTGCAGCTAATGGAGATCCATAATAAATACAAATACAAATGTGAAGTCTGCCAATCCATTAAAGTGTGATCCAGTATTTTCACTTAAGTTAATTGCTGAACAGTCTACTCTCTGTCTCTCTGTCTCTCTTTCTGATGTATTGTGACTTCGTTGGGTCGACTTTGTGAGAGACAGGGAGTCAATATGGTGTGTTTGTGGTCATATCAGGAGCTGGTGGTGATGGGAGCTCCAGGATCATACTACTGGACAGGAACAGTTAAGGTCTACAACCTGACCTCCAACACCTTCTACAACCCCAACAAAGAAGACATTGACTCACATAGATACAGTTATCTAGGTATGTATCCTGTCTTTGATTAGTTTACATCAACCGTTTGACAAGTACGGCTTTACAGTAACACTGTATATACTACCAAAGAGCAACAGTGAATTATCACATTTGACCAACTCTGTCTGTCTGTTTGACCAACTTTAACTGTCGGGTTGACCAACACTTTACAGGCTATGCCGTGACTACTGGACACTTCTCCTCTCCTAACATCATAGATGTGGCTGCAGGAGCTCCACAACACAGTGGAGAGGGGAAAGTATGTACTGGAATGTTATACCTTTGTTGTGTTATTGCATTGGTGTGGTACATACCTGTCCTGTGTACCTGTAACATACATACCTGTACTGAGTACCTGTAATGTACATACCTGTCCTGTGTACCTGTAACATACATACCTGTACTGAGTACCTGTAATGTACATACCTGTCCTGTGTACCTGTAACATACATACCTGTCCTGTGTACCTGTAATGTACACACCTGTCCTGTGTCCCTTTAACATACATACCTGTACTGAGTACCTGTAATGTACATACCTGTACTGTGTACCTCTAACGTACATACCTTTCCTGTGTACCTGTAACATAAATACCTGTAATGAGTACCTCTAACGTACATACTTGTCCTGTGTACCTGTAACATAAATACCTGTAATGAGTACCTGTAATGTACGTACCTGTACTGTGTACCTCTAACGTACATACTTGTACTGTGTACCTGAAACATACATACTTGTACTGTCTACCTGAAGCGTACATACTTGTCCTGTGTACCTGTAACATACATACCTGTCCTGTGTACCTGTAACATGAGTACCTGTAATGTACATACCTGTACTGTGTACCTGAAACATACATACTTGTACTGTCTAGCTGAAACGTATATACTTGTCCTGTGTACCTCTAACGTACATACCTTTCCTGTGTACCTGTAACATAAATACCTGTAATGAGTACCTCTAACGTACATACTTGTCCTGTGTACCTGTAACATAAATACCTGTAATGAGTACCTGTAATGTACGTACCTGTACTGTGTACCTCTAACGTACATACTTGTACTGTGTACCTCTAACGTACGTGCCTGTACTGTGTACCTCTAACGTACGTGCCTGTACTGTGTACCTCTAACGTACGTACCTGTACTGTGTACCTCTAATGTACATACTTGTCCTGTGTACCTCTAACGTACATACTTGTACTGTGTACCTCTAACGTACATACCTGTACTGTGTACCTGGAACATACATACCTGTACCGAGTACCTGAAACGTACCAGTATTTTAACGCTGTTGACTCCTTTCCCTCCAGGTTTACATTTTCAGAATCAATGGTGTGTCTTTGGTGAAGATCTTTCAAGCCTCGGGGACAATGGTATGTGTCTGAAGGTTCACAGTTAGCTACTATGCTTTTTAAGCATTACTACATAAGTGACATATTTTTGTTTATTTACCAGTGTGTCGGTAGTAATCACTCTTAATATATGCCATTTAGCAGACACTTTTACCCAAAGTGACTTAGTCATGCATCATACCAGATGGGTGGTCCCGGGAATCTAACCCACTACCTTGGCATTACAAGCACCATGCTTTACCAACTGAGAAACAAAGAACTACCGTTCACTTCAAGCATCTGTTAGCATTCTTTGTTATCAGAAATAACATGAGTTATAATGGACACATGCCTTGTCTTGTTCTAAAAAGCATGCTCAATGGAGAGTCTCTAATGTTAATCTGGGTCTGGGAAACCAGGCCCCATGTGTTGTAGAGTACACATAGCTGGTGTAGATGAAGCATGGCAGGTTGCTAGTTCATAGCAGGTGTAGATGAAGCATGGCAGGCTACTAGTTCATAGCATGGCAGGCTGCTAGTTCAAAGCTGTTGTAGAAGAAGCATGGTAGGCTGCTAGTTCATAGCAGGTGTAGATCAAGTATGGCAGGATGCTAGTTCATAGCAGGTGTAGATGAAGCATGGCAGGCTACTAGTTCATAGCATGGCAGGCTGCTAGTTCAAAGCTGTTGTAGAAGAAGCATGGTAGGCTGCTAGTTCATAGCAGGTGTAGATGAAGCATGGCAGGCTGCTAGTTCAGCTGGTGTAGCTGAAACATGGCAGGCTGCTAGTTCAGCTGGTGTAGCTGAAACATGGCAGGCTGCTAGTTCTTTGTTTTCTCAGGAGAACCACACTGTTTATGCTGTCTATGTAATGTTTAGAGAGCAGCAGTGGTTAGCTAATGGGAGGGAAGGAGGCTGTGGGCTGCATTCCAAACAACAGCCCATGGGCTTTGGTCAAAAGTAGTACACCATATAGGGAAAGACATGCCATTTGGGACACATCCCTCGTCTGGCCAGGAACCACACAGCTAGGTAGGGCAATTCACATGGTTTTAAGCGGAAATAACAAGTATATCTTGGTAGATAAAGATACGTTTTGTAAACATTCTGTTAATGTTGGTCGAGATATGAAAGGGAAAAGAAATCTAGTCAGATTGTGGAGGGAGAGGATGATGAAACTAAAGTGCATGTCTATCTTGATGGCATGCAGAAAAGCAGACCTCCTAGGCAATGAATATAGGAGAGGAGAGGAGAATATTTTTCCCAGTGGGAACTTCAGTTGTGGCTAATAAATACACACGTAATTCACATGACAGATACAACATTATACTAGATCAACACCATTACTAATTTTTAGTTGAAAAGCGGTCCTTGACTATGTGATCTGACGAGTGCTGGGTTTGTCTAAGAAACCACTAACCAGTGCTACGTCCGTCTATAGCTTTATACATTATATAAAAGATGAATACAAAGTCATGCACTTTCACTGATGTGATGTCTGACCCAATGCTGTCTGTCTGTGTGGCTGTGCTTGTTTATTTTCCAGATGGGCTCTTACTTTGGCTCCTCATTATGTGGAGTTGACCTGAACAGGGATGGCCTGTCGGACCTGCTGGTTGGAGCGCCCATGCACAGCACGCTACGGGACGAGGGACAGGTCTCTGTCTACCTCAGCAAAGGCAACGTGAGTGGGAAGATTGAGATCTGGCTTGAACGGGAATAGTGTTTGAAAATGTTATAAACTTTCTGAAATGGCCCATGTTGTTCAGAAGTTGTAGGATATTCAGAAGGGAATGACCAGGGAGGGAATCTTACAGCTAGGAATTCTGTAAATGTGATTTCTGAAAAATATGAGAAATGTGCAATGAACAGTATATTCTAGTCCTCCAGTCAACCTCCGTATGTAAACATGGCTGCCTATAGTGCAGCAAGAGTTTATATGACCTCCATAGTTTGTTCATCTGTCCATGTCAGACCAGCTGGTTAACCAAATGCTACGAACTTAAAGAAAAGTATTTGCTTTAAAAGTGGGGATTGCTTAACTTTGTCTGGTCCTGTTCTATTTGTGAGGTATCATTAGGATGTTGTAACTACCTAGTCTTGGAGGTTCTTACGGTGAGTTATCATTAGGATGTTGTAACTAGCTAGTCTTTGAGGTTCTTATGGATGTATTTCAGTTAGGCTCCCAAGTGGTGCAGTAGTCTAAGGCACTGCATCTCAGCGCTAGAGGCGTCACTACTGATACCCTGGTTCGAATCCAGGCTGTATCACAACCGTCCATGATTGGGAGTCCCATAGGGCCCAGCATCATCCGGGTTTCACCGGTGTAGGCCGCCATTGTAAATAAGAATTTGTTGTTAACTGACTTGCCTAGTTAAATAAATAAAAAAATATTATAATAACAATTGCCCTTTAAAGTAAAGGGTTGTGTCATGTCATAACCATTTCCCTTTAGTTATGGGTTGATTCACGTAATAACCGTTCCCCAGTGTAACGTCATAACCGTACCCCTGTCGGACTCTAATTGCAGGGTGTGATGGAGGAAGCAGGACTCTTAAATGGTGATAATGCCTACAGTGCACACTTTGGAGAGTGCATCACTGCAATCGGAGACATTGATGACGATGGGTACCAAGGTAAGTGTCTCTCAACTAACTCACTGTGTTGTCAAGTATAGAATGTATGCTTATGAAAATGTGTCCACTCCTCCAACCTCCACCATTGTTGTACAAATACCAAACTTCTCGATGACACACATGAATATTACATTATTTTCATGAGAAGTGGTCTAGTCGACAATGTTAGCACACACACACACCCAGATATAGCACACACACCCAGATATAGCACCCAGATATAGCACACACACACACACACACAGATATAGCACACACACCCAGATATAGCACACACACAAACAGATATAGCACACACACCCAGATATAGCACACACACAAACACACAGATATAGCACACACACCCACATATACATACACACATACACACACACACAGATATAGCACACACACACACACACACACACACACACACACACACACACACACACACACACACACACACACACACACACACACATACACACACACACACAGATATACAACACACACACAGATATAACACACACACACCCACACACAGATATAGCACACACACACCCAGATATAGCACACACACACCCAGATATAGCACACACACAGACCCAGATATGGCACACACACAGACCAAGATATAACACACACACCCAGATATAGCACACACACACACAGATATAGCACACACACCCAGATATAGCACACACACCACACAGAAATAGCACACACACACACACACACTATAGCACACACAGATATAGCACACACACACACACACACACACAGATATAACACACACACACACACACAGATATAGCACACACACACACACACACACACACACACAGATATAGCACACACACACACACACACACAGATATAGCACACACGCACAGATGCACATACACATACACACACACCCAGATATAGCACACACACACCCAGATATAGCACACACACACACCCAGATATAGCACACACACAGACCAAGATATAGCACACACACATACCAAGATATAGCAAGATATAGCACACACATCCAGATATAGCACACACACACACAGATATAGCACACACACACACAGATATAGCACACACACCCACAGAAATAGCACACACACACACACGGATATAGCACACACAGATATAGCACACACACACAGATATAGCACACACACACACACACACACAGATATAGCACACACACACATGCAGAGATATAGCACACACACACACACACACACACCCAGATATAGCATACACACCCCCAGATATAGCACACACACACACACTGATATAGCACACACACACCCAGATATAGCACACACACCCCAGATATAGCACACACACCCCTAGATATAGCACACACACCCCCAGATATAGCACACACACACACACACACACCCAGATATAGCACACACAGATATAGCACACACACACAGATATAGCATACACACACAGATATAGCACACACACACATGCAGAGATATAGCACACACACACACACACACACCCAGCTATAGCACACCCATCCCCAGAAATAGCACACACACACACAGATATAGCACACACACAGATATAGCACACACACACAGATATAGCAGATATATAAACTTGGAGTCGCAACACACATGTTGTGTGTTCCTCCCACTACAACTCAGGAAAGCATACAGTTTATTAGGCTACAGATGAAATATGTTCTGATGAACTTCACAGGGTGGTGAAAGTGCAAGGTGATGATCTTGATGCTCTTTTCCAATAAATATTCAGGGTCTTATTCTGGTGACATGATGCTTAGCTGCCGTTTGACGTAATCTTGCTTTTTCTGTCCATAATAATCTCATCGGGTAGACTATACCCGAGCTGTTGGCTAGAGCACACGTGCCAATACCGGAGTGGGCACATTCGCTATATAACACATCCTTTTTTGAGACAAAACCATCAGTAGAGTTTGAAATGCGATGGAAACCTGTTTAACTTGTGCTTTTTTATTTGGTACATGGGAATTTAACCGCAAAAGTTATTTTAAGTGCACTATGTCAATTTGACGGAAACAACTCTGGTGGGAAAATGTGCATATTGTTTTTATGCAGATTTTTGAATGGCCGCATCAAAATCTGTAGCCAATTTCCACTCGATATGATTCCAGCTTTTTAGATAAGATGAATTCACTAGAAAAGTTAAAGATAAGCCATACAATAACTTTATACCCAACAATTACATTCAGTATGTTTAAATTTCTTTCAGAATTTCTTTCAGCTTTCAACACCCCATATTTGACCATGTAAAATAAATATGATGAGGTACTTAGTAGACTACATGTATGTTGCTAAATCACATTATAAACCTTGAAGACTTCCTTATCCATGATATGATTCAGTTTTAAAACATTCACTTTTCACTGAGGCATGCTATAACAATATCACTGAAAAACTGTTTTTGTTTTTAAAAGGCAATTTCCAGGTTTTGTTGCCAGGGAGGATAAGGGGACGTAGTCTTCGTCCCAAATGGCACCCTATTCCTTGCATAGTGCACAACTTTTGACCAGAGCCCTACCTATGGGTGACATGTGGGATCTAGTCGAAGTATGATAATTTTGCCTTCAGCTTTATGGTTCTGTTTCCACTCTCACAGAGGTATCATATTGGGGTTTATGGGCACTGACAACACTTGTCTTTTAAGACAGGGCTTCCCAAACTCAGTCCTGGGGCCCCCCCTGGGTGCATGTTTTGGTTTTTACCCTAGCACTACACAGCTGATTCAAATAACCAACTCATCATCAAGCTTTGATTATTTGAATCAGCTGTGTAGTGCTAGGACAAAACATTTAATGTGCTCTCTCTCTCTCTGCTTCTCTCTCTCTGCCTCTCTCTCTCTCTGCCTCTCTCTCTCTGTCTCTCTCTCTCTCTCTCTCTCTCTCTCTCTCTCTGCCTCTCTCTCTCTCTCTCTCTGCCTCTCTCTCTCTCGCTGCATCTCTCTCTCTCGCTGCATCTCTCTCTCTTCTCTCTCTCTCTCTCTCTCTGCTCTCTCTCTCTCTCTCTGCCTCTCTCTCTCTCTCTGCCTCTCTCTCTCTCTCTCTCTGCCTCTCTCTCTCGCTGCATCTCTCTCTCTTGCTGCATCTCTCTCTCTCTCTGCCTCTCTCTCGCTCTCTCTCTCTCTGCCTCTCTCTCTCTCTCTCTCTGCCTCTCTCTCTCTGCCTTTCTCTCTCTCTGCCTCTCTCTCTCTCTCTGCCTCTCTCTCTCTCTCCTTCTCTCTAGATGTGGCCATAGGAGCACCCAAAGAAGATGACTACAGTGGAGCGGTTTACATTTACCATGGTGATGCCACAGGAATCGTCACCAAATATTCTATGGTAAAGACACTTTCAATGGTTAGACACAACAAGTAATCAACACCTTGGGTGCGTCATCATCTGTTTTTCATTTCTAGTTTAGTGAGCGCGCACAACACACCGTATTGTGTTAGCAATAAAGATAAGATCACAGCTACATCTATGTTGACACAGCAGCAGTATCCAAAATTACACCCTATTCCCTATAGTGCACTACTCTTCAACAGAGCCCTATGTGCACTGAATAGGGAATAGGGTTCCATTTGGGAAGCACCCTCTGACCAATGTGTTATAATGACCCAGGTGGTAATGTTATCCTGGGAGGAGATTTTACACACACACGCACGCACCCACCCACGCACGCACACAGGAGTGTGTTTTCATTAACCTGTAGTCCGGTATAAAGTACTCATCTAATGTCAAGACACACTCACACAAACACAGGAGTGCAGAACAAAGGAAATGCAGAACAAAGGATCCCCACAATGGATATTAGCTCCATGAAACATTATACAGGGTAAGTCCCAAATGGCATTACTTAGCCAATATGTCCCAGGTCAAAGTAGTGCACTACATAGGGAGTAGCTTCCATCAGCAGTCCATCAGCGTTATCTACTGAAAGATACAGAGATACAGTATCAGGTGAAATGTAATAGTCTTCTCCAACCCTAGCCTTATTCAGTCTGTTTTAGTAGTGGTAGCAAACAGTGGTCTGTTATAGTAGTGGTAGCAGACAGTGGTCTGTTATAGTAGTGGTAGCAGACAGTCGTCTGTTATAGTAGTGGTAGCAGACAGTGGTCTGTTATAGTAGTGGTAGCAGACAGTGTCTGTTATAGTAGTGGTAGCAGACAGTGGTCTATTATAGTAGTGGTAGCAGACAGTGGTCTGTTTTAGTAGTGGTAGCAGACAGTGGTCTGTTATAGTAGTGGTAGCAGACAGTGGTCTGTTATAGTAGTGGTAGCAGACAGTCGTCTGTTATAGTAGTGGTAGCAGACAGTGGTCTGTTATAGTAGTGGTAGCAGACAGTGGTCTATTATAGTAGTGGTAGCAGACAGTGGTCTATTATAGTAGTGGTAGCAGACAGTGGTCTATTATAGTAGTGGTAGCAGACAGTGATCTGTTATAGTAGTGGTAGCAGACAGTGGTCTGTTATAGTAGTGGTAGCAGACAGTGGTCTGTTATAGTAGTGGTAGCAGACAGTGGTCTGTTATAGTAGTGGTAGCAGACAGTGGTCTGTTATAGTAGTGGTAGCAGACAGTCGTCTGTTATAGTAGTGGTAGCAGACAGTGGTCTGTTATAGTAGTGGTATCAGACAGTGTCTGTTATAGTAGTGGTAGCAGACAGTGGTCTATTATAGTAGTGGTATCAGACAGTGGTCTATTATAGTAGTGGTAGCAGACAGAAGTCTGTTGTAGTAGTGGTAGCAGACAGTGGTCTGTTATAGTAGTGGTAGCAGACAGTGGTCTGTTATAGTAGTGGTAGCAGACAGTGGTCTGTTATAGTAGTGGTAGCAGACAGTGGTCTGTTTTAGTAGTGGTAGCAGACAGTGGTCTATTATAGTAGTGGTAGCAGACAGTGGTCTATTATAGTAGTGGTAGCAGACAGTGGTCTGTTATAGTAGTGGTAGCAGACAGTGGTCTGTTATAGTAGTGGTAGCAGACAGTGGTCTGTTTTAGTAGTGGTAGCAGACAGTGGTCTGTTTTAGTAGTGGTAGCAGACAGTGATCTGTTATAGTAGTGGTAGCAGACAGTGGTCTGTTATAGTAGTGGTAGCAGACAGTGGTCTGTTATAGTAGTGGTAGCAGACAGTGTTCTGTTATAGTAGTGGTAGCAGACAGTGTTCTGTTATAGTAGTGGTAGCAGACAGTGGTCTGTTTTAGTAGTGGTAGCAGACAGTGGTCTGTTTTAGTAGTGGTAGCAGACAGTGATCTGTTATAGTAGTGGTAGCAGACAGTGGTCTGTTATAGTAGTGGTAGCAGACAGTGGTCTGTTTTAGTAGTGGTAGCAGACAGTGGTCTGTTTTAGTAGTGGTAGCAGACAGTGATCTGTTATAGTAGTGGTAGCAGACAGTGGTCTGTTATAGTAGTGGTAGCAGACAGTGGTCTGTTTTAGTAGTGGTAGCAGACAGTGGTCTGTTTTAGTAGTGGTAGCAGACAGTGGTCTGTTATAGTAGTGGTAGCAGACAGTCGTCTGTTATAGTAGTGGTAGCAGACAGTGGTCTGTTATAGTAGTGGTAGCAGACAGTGGTCTATTATAGTAGTGGTAGCAGACAGTGGTCTATTATAGTAGTGGTAGCAGACAGTGGTCTATTATAGTAGTGGTAGCAGACAGTGATCTGTTATAGTAGTGGTAGCAGACAGTGGTCTGTTATAGTAGTGGTAGCAGACAGTGGTCTGTTATAGTAGTGGTAGCAGACAGTGGTCTGTTATAGTAGTGGTAGCAGACAGTGGTCTGTTATAGTAGTGGTAGCAGACAGTCGTCTGTTATAGTAGTGGTAGCAGACAGTGGTCTGTTATAGTAGTGGTATCAGACAGTGTCTGTTATAGTAGTGGTAGCAGACAGTGGTCTATTATAGTAGTGGTATCAGACAGTGGTCTATTATAGTAGTGGTAGCAGACAGAAGTCTGTTGTAGTAGTGGTAGCAGACAGTGGTCTGTTATAGTAGTGGTAGCAGACAGTGGTCTGTTATAGTAGTGGTAGCAGACAGTGGTCTGTTATAGTAGTGGTAGCAGACAGTGGTCTGTTTTAGTAGTGGTAGCAGACAGTGGTCTATTATAGTAGTGGTAGCAGACAGTGGTCTATTATAGTAGTGGTAGCAGACAGTGGTCTGTTATAGTAGTGGTAGCAGACAGTGGTCTGTTATAGTAGTGGTAGCAGACAGTGGTCTGTTTTAGTAGTGGTAGCAGACAGTGGTCTGTTTTAGTAGTGGTAGCAGACAGTGATCTGTTATAGTAGTGGTAGCAGACAGTGGTCTGTTATAGTAGTGGTAGCAGACAGTGGTCTGTTATAGTAGTGGTAGCAGACAGTGTTCTGTTATAGTAGTGGTAGCAGACAGTGTTCTGTTATAGTAGTGGTAGCAGACAGTGGTCTGTTTTAGTAGTGGTAGCAGACAGTGGTCTGTTTTAGTAGTGGTAGCAGACAGTGATCTGTTATAGTAGTGGTAGCAGACAGTGGTCTGTTATAGTAGTGGTAGCAGACAGTGGTCTGTTTTAGTAGTGGTAGCAGACAGTGGTCTGTTTTAGTAGTGGTAGCAGACAGTGATCTGTTATAGTAGTGGTAGCAGACAGTGGTCTGTTATAGTAGTGGTAGCAGACAGTGGTCTGTTTTAGTAGTGGTAGCAGACAGTGGTCTGTTTTAGTAGTGGTAGCAGACAGTGGTCTGTTTTAGTAGTGGTAGCAGACAGTGGTCTGTTATGGTAGTGGTAGCAGACAGTGGTCTGTTATAGTAGTGGTAGCAGACAGTGGTCTGTTATAGTAGTGGTAGCAGACAGTGGTCTGTTATAGTAGTGGTAGCAGACAGTGGTCTGTTATAGTAGTGGTAGCAGACAGTCGTCTGTTATAATAGTGGTAGCAGACAGTGGTCTGTTATAGTAGTGGTATCAGACAGTGTCTGTTATAGTAGTGGTAGCAGACAGTGGTCTATTATAGTAGTGGTATCAGACAGTGGTCTATTATAGTAGTGGTAGCAGACAGAAGTCTGTTGTAGTAGTGGTAGCAGACAGTGGTCTGTTATAGTAGTGGTAGCAGACAGTGGTCTGTTATAGTAGTGGTAGCAGACAGTGGTCTGTTATAGTAGTGGTAGCAGACAGTGGTCTGTTATAGTAGTGGTAGCAGACAGTCGTCTGTTATAGTAGTGGTAGCAGACAGTGGTCTGTTATAGTAGTGGTAGCAGACAGTGTCTGTTATAGTAGTGGTAGCAGACAGTGGTCTATTATAGTAGTGGTAGCAGACAGTGGTCTATTATAGTAGTGGTAGCAGACAGAAGTCTGTTGTAGTAGTGGTAGCAGACAGTGGTCTGTTATAGTAGTGGTAGCAGACAGTGGTCTGTTATAGTAGTGGTAGCAGACAGTGGTCTGTTATAGTAGTGGTAGCAGACAGTGGTCTGTTTTAGTAGTGGTAGCAGACAGTGGTCTATTATAGTAGTGGTAGCAGACAGTGGTCTATTATAGTAGTGGTAGCAGACAGTGGTCTGTTATAGTAGTGGTAGCAGACAGTGGTCTGTTATAGTAGTGGTAGCAGACAGTGGTCTGTTTTAGTAGTGGTAGCAGACAGTGATCTGTTATAGTAGTGGTAGGAGACAGTGATCTGTTATAGTAGTGGTAGCAGACAGTGGTCTGTTATAGTAGTGGTAGCAGACAGTGGTCTGTTATAGTAGTGGTAGCAGACAGTGTTCTGTTATAGTAGTGGTAGCAGACAGTGTTCTGTTATAGTAGTGGTAGCAGACAGTGGTCTGTTTTAGTAGTGGTAGCAGACAGTGGTCTGTTTTAGTAGTGGTAGCAGACAGTGATCTGTTATAGTAGTGGTAGCAGACAGTGGTCTGTTATAGTAGTGGTAGCAGACAGTGGTCTGTTTTAGTAGTGGTAGCAGACAGTAGTCTGTTTTAGTAGTGGTAGCAGACAGTGATCTGTTATAGTAGTGGTAGCAGACAGTGGTCTGTTATAGTAGTGGTAGCAGACAGTGGTCTGTTTTAGTAGTGGTAGCAGACAGTGGTCTGTTTTAGTAGTGGTAGCAGACAGTGGTCTGTTTTAGTAGTGGTAGCAGACAGTGATCTGTTATAGTAGTGGTAGCAGACAGTGGTCTGTTATAGTAGTGGTAGCAGACAGTGGTCTGTTATAGTAGTGGTAGCAGACAGTGGTCTGTTATAGTAGTGGTAGCAGACAGTGGTCTGTTTTAGTAGTGGTAGCAGACAGTGATCTGTTATAGTAGTGGTAGCAGACAGTGGTCTGTTATAGTAGTGGTAGCAGACAGTGGTCTGTTTTAGTAGTGGTAGCAGACAGTGGTCTGTTTTAGTAGTGGTAGCAGACAGTGATCTGTTATAGTAGTGGTAGCAGACAGTTGTCTGTTATAGTAGTGGTAGCAGACAGTGGTCTGTTATAGTAGTGGTAGCAGACAGTGGTCTGTTATAGTAGTGGTAGCAGACAGTGGTCTGTTTTAGTAGTGGTAGCAGACAGTGGTCTGTTATAGTATTGGTAGCAGACAGTGGTCTGTTTTAGTAGTGGTAGCAGACAGTGGTCTGTTTTAGTAGTGGTAGCAGACAGTGGTCTGTTATAGTAGTGGTAGCAGACAGTGGTCTGTTATAGTAGTGGTAGCAGACTGTGGTCTGTTATAGTAGTGGTAGCAGACAGTGGTCTGTTATAGTAGTGGTAGCAGACAGTGGTCTGTTATAGTAGTGGTAGCAGACAGTGGTCTGTTATAGTAGTGGTAGCAGACAGTGGTCTGTTATAGTAGTGGTAGCAGACAGTGGTCTGTTTTAGTAGTGGTAGCAGACAGTGGTCTGTTATAGTAGTGGTAGTAGACAGTGGTCTGTTATAGTAGTGGTAGCAGACAGTGATCTGTTATAGTAGTGGTAGCAGACAGTGGTCTGTTTTAGTAGTGGTAGCAGACAGTGATCTGTTATAGTAGTGGTAGCAGACAGTGATCTGTTATAGTAGTGGTAGCAGACAGTGATCTGTTATAGTAGTGGTAGCAGACAGTGGTCTATTATAGTAGTGGTAGCAGACAGTGGTCTGTTATAGTAGTGGTAGCAGACAGTGATCTGTTATAGTAGTGGTAGCAGACAGTGATCTGTTATAGTAGTGGTAGCAGACAGTGGTCTGTTATAGTAGTGGTAGCAGACAGTGATCTGTTATAGTAGTGGTAGCAGACAGTGGTCTGTTATAGTAGTGGTAGCAGACAGTGGTCTATTATAGTAGTGGTAGCAGACAGTGGTCTGTTATAGTAGTGGTAGCAGACAGTGATCTGTTATAGTAGTGGTAGCAGACAGTGATCTGTTATAGTAGTGGTAGCAGACAGTGTTCTGTTATAGTAGTGGTAGCAGACAGTGGTCTGTTATAGTAGTGGTAGCAGACAGTGGTCTATTATAGTAGTGGTAGCAGACAGTGGTCTGTTATAGTAGTGGTAGCAGACAGTGATCTGTTATAGTAGTGGTAGCAGACAGTGATCTGTTATAGTAGTGGTAGCAGACAGTGTTCTGTTATAGTAGTGGTAGCAGACAGTGGTCTGTTTTAGTAGTGGTAGCAGACAGTGATCTGTTATAGTAGTGGTAGCAGACAGTGATCTGTTATAGTAGTGGTAGCAGACAGTGTTCTGTTATAGTAGTGGTAGCAGACAGTGGTCTGTTATAGTAGTGGTAGCAGACAGTGGTCTGTTATAGTAGTGGTAGCAGACAGTGGTCTGTTATAGTAGTGGTAGCAGACAGTGGTCTGTTTTAGTAGTGGTAGCAGACAGTGGTCTGTTATAGTAGTGGTAGTAGACAGTGGTCTGTTATAGTAGTGGTAGCAGACTGGTGCTTCAAACGGTTAGACGGTATGACTCTGATCCCTACTGCTACAGTAATGTGTTCACAGTGTTTGGTCTTCAGGTCAGTGTGTGTGCTTGCATGTATGTATATGTTCTATCTCACGTTTTATATCATTCATTGCAGAGAGTGTCTGGACAGAGCATTAACCCCGCCCTCCAGATGTTCGGCCAATCAATCTCTGGCAATGTGGACATGGACAGCAATGGATATCCAGGTAGGGTCATATTATACAGTACAATACAGACATGATGCAACATAGCCAACACTAGGTGTAGGGCTAATGAAACACCTAGGACCTACATCTCAACATAGCCAAATCTAGGTGTAGGGCTAATGAAACACCTAGACCTACATCTCAACATAGCCAGCACTAGGTGTAGGGCTAATGAAACACCTCTGGCCTACATCTCAACATAGCCAACACTAGGTGTAGGAAAAATGAAACACCTAGGACCTACATCTCAACATAGCTAACACTAGGTGTAGGGCTAATGAAACACCTAGGACCTACATCTCAACATAGCTAACACTAGGTGTAGGGCTAATGAAACACCTAGGACCTACGTCTCAACTTCATGTCGTTATTAAACACAGTTGAATTCGGAAGTTTACATACATTTAAGTTGGAATCATTAAAACTCATTTTTCAACCACCACAAATTTCTTGTTAACAAACTATAGCTTGGCAAGTTGGTTAGGTCATCTACTTTGTACATGACACAAGTAATTTTTCCAACAATTTTTTATAGACAGATTATTTCACTTATAATTCACTGTATCACAATTCCAGTGGGTCAGAAGTTTACATACACTAAGTTGACTGTGCCTTTAAACAGCTTGGAAAATTCCAGAAAATGATGTCATGGCTTTAGAAGCTTCTGATAGGCTAATTGACATCATTTGAGTCAATTGGAGGTGTACCTGTGGATGTATGTCAAGGCCTACCTTCAAACTCAGTGCCTCTTTGCTTGACATCATGGGAAAATCAAAAGAAATCAGCCAAGGCCTCAGAAAACAATTGTAGACCTCCACAAGTCTGATTCATCCTTGGGAGAAATTTACAAACACCTGAAGGTACCACGCTCATCTGTACAAACAATAGTACGCAAGTATAAACACCATGGGACCACGCAGCCGTCATACCACTCAGGAAGGAGATGCGTTCTGTCTCCTAGAGATGAACGTACTTTGGTGTGAAAAGTGCAAATCAATCCCAGAACAACAGCAAAGGACCTTGTGAAGATCCTGGAGGAAACACGTGCTAAATTATCTATATCCACAGTAAAAGATCGTAGGGACAAGATCCAGGGACAAAGATCGTACTTTTTGGAGAAATGTCCTCTGGTCTGATGAAACAAAAATAGAACCGTTTGGCCATAATGACCATCGTTATGTTTGGAGGAAAAAGGGGGAGGCTTACAAGCCGAAGAACCTCATCCCAACCGTGAAGCAAGGGGGTGGCAGCATCATGTTGTGGGGGTGCTTTGCTGCAGGAGGGACTGTTGCACTTCACAAAATAGATGGCATCATGAGGGAGGACAATTATGTGGATATATTGAAGCAACATCTCAAGACATCAGTCAGGAAGTTAATGCTTGGTCACAAATGGGTCTTTCAAATGGACAATGACCCCAAGCATACTTCCAAAGTTGTGGCAAAATGGTTTAAGGACAACAAAGTCAAGGAATTGGAGTGGCCATCACAAAGCCCTGACCTCAATCCTATAGAAAATTTGTGGGCAGAACTGAAAAAGCTTGTGCGAGCAAGGAGGCCTACAAACCTGACTCAGTTATACCAGCTCTGTGAGGAGGAATGGGCCAAAATTCACCCAATTTATTGTGGGAAGCTTATGGAAGGCTCCCCAAAATGTTGGACCCAAATTAAACAATTTAAAGGCAATGCTACCAAATACTAATTGAGTGTTTGTAAACTTCAGACCCACTGGGAATGTGATGAAAGAAATACAATCTGAAATAAATAATTCTCTACTTTTATTCTGACATTTCACATTCTTAAAATAAAGTGGTGATCCTAACTGACCTAAGACAGGGAATTTGTACTGGGATTAAATGTCAGGAATTGTGAAAAACTGAGTTTAAATATATTTGGCTAAGGTGTATGTAAATTTCTGACTTCAACTGTACCTGCTTGATTAGATTTAGGAATTAATACATAAAATGAACTCAGAATCAGCAGACAAAGTAAAGAATGTCCAAAGAGCTTTGTTGCATTGCTCACTCCTTCTCCTGTCTGTCTGACTCTGAGTGGTTACTGGTCAGCCAGTAACACTCCTGTCTGTCTGACTCTGAATGGTTACTGGTCAGCCAGTAACACTCCTGTCTGTCTGACTCTGAATGGTTACTGGTCAGCCAGTAACACTCCTGTCTGTCTGACTCTGAGTGGTTACTGGGCTCCACATCAATCGTGGACATTTAGAACTAGAACAGAAAACAACAGGTATGAGGACCCACAAAGGCCATCACTTGTTAATGATGACCTTTGTGCATCGTGCCATATCTTCAAAGAACGAGAGAGATCTGCTGCGCTCATTGGTTGTTCTTTCATTGCAGATATTACCATTGGTGCTTTTATGGCTGATAGCGTGGTGTTATTGAGGTAAGTGGTTGTAAGTCAGGCTTTGTTCCAATGTCCATACCAGCATACCACTTTGAATGCAGCCCCAATACGTTGCTCAATTGTAATTGGGACTATGCTAGTGTAGATATTGGAACATAGTAGTATAAACACATACAGTGGAACATAGTAGTATAAACACATACAGTGGAACATAGTAATATAAACACATACAGTGGAACATGGTAATATAAACACATACAGTGGAACATGGTAATATAAACACATACAGTGGAACATAGTAATATAAACACATACAGTGGAACATGGTAATATAAACACATACAGTGGAACATAGTAATATAAACACATACAGTGGAACATAGTAAAATGTTTTATCGCAGAAATACATGAATTCCAGGCTGTGTCTATTGCAGTACCATGTTGTATTGTATTGGTTGTAGGTCCATTGACACCATATTGTATTATATTGGTTGTAGGTCCATTGGCACTATGTTTTATTGTACTGGTTGTAGATCCATTGACACCATATTGTATTGGTTGTAGGTCCATTGACACCATATTGTATTGTATTGGTTGTAGGTCCATTGACACCATGTTGTATTGTATTGGTTGTAGGTCCATTGACACCATATTGTATTGGTTGTAGGTCCATTGACACCATATTGTATTGGTTGTAGGTCCATTGACACCATATTTTATTGGTTGTAGGTCTATTGACACCATATTGTATTATATTGGTTGTAGGTCCATTGGCACTATGTTTTATTGTACTGGTTGTAGATCCATTGACACCATATTGTATTGGTTGTAGGTCCATTGACACCATATTGTATTGTATTGGTTGTAGGTCCATTGACACCATGTTGTATTGTATTGGTTGTAGGTCCATTGACACCATATTGTATTGTATTGGTTGTAGGTCCATTGACACCATATTGTATTGGTTGTAGGTCCATTGACACCATGTTGTATTGTATTGGTTGTAGGTCCATTGACACCATGTTGTATTGTATTGGTTGTAGGTCCATTGACACTATGTTGTATTGTATTGGTTGTAGGTCCATTGACACTATGTTGTATTGTATTGGTTGTAGGTCCATTGACACCATATTGTATTGGTTGTAGGTCCATTGACACCATATTGTATTGGTTGTAGGTCCATTGACACCATATTATATTGGTTGTAGGTCCATTGACACCATATTATATTGGTTGTAGGTCCATCGACACCATATTTTATTGGTTGTAGGTCTATTGACACCATATTGTATTATATTGGTTGTAGGTCCATTAGCACTATGTTTTATTGTACTGATTGTAGGTCCATTGACACTATGTTGTATTGTATTGGTTGTAGGTCCATTGACACCATATTGTATTGTATTGGTTGTAGGTCCATTGACACCATGATGTATTGTATTGGTTGTAGGTCCATTGACACCATATTGTATTGGTTGTAGGTCCATTGACACTATATTGTATTGGTTGTAGGTCCATTGACACTATGTTGTATTGTATTGGTTGTAGGTCCATTGACACCATATTGTATTGGTTGTAGGTCCATTGACACCATATTGTATTGGTTGTAGGTCAATTGACACCATATTGTATTGGTTGTAGGTCCATTGACACCATATTGTATTGGTTGTAGGTCCATTGACACTATGTTGTGTTGTATTGGTTGTAGGTCCATTGACACTATGTTGTATTGTATTGGTTGTAGGTCCATTGACACTATGTTGTGTTGTATTGGTTGTAGGTCCATTGACACTATGTTGTATTGTATTGGTTGTAGGTCCATTGACACTATGTTGTATTGTATTGGTTGTAGGTCCATTGACACCATATTGTATTGGTTGTAGGTCCATTGACACCATGTTGTATTGTATTGGTTGTAGGTCCATTGACACTGTTGTATTGTATTCGTTGTAGGTCCATTGACACTATGTTGTATTGTACTGGTTGTAGGTCCATTGACACCATATTGTATTGTATTCATTGACACTAGGTCCATTGACACTATGTTGTATTGTATTGGTTGTAGGTCCATTGACACCATATTGTATTGGTTGTAGATCCATTGACACCATGATGTATTGTATTGGTTGTAGGTCCATTGACACTGTTGTATTGTATTCGTTGTAGGTCCATTGACACCATATTGTATTGTATTGGTTGTAGGTCCATTGACACCATGTTATATTTGGTGTTTAGGTCCCGGCCGGTGATCACTGTGGACGTGTCTATCTACCTGCCTGTCTCCATCAACATCTCTGTGCCTCAGTGTCACGAGGGACCCCAACACCTCAACTGTTTCAACGCAAGAGTCTGCCTGCTCTTCAGAGGAAAACACCTGCCAGGACAGATAGGTGAGCACTAATACAACTACACACATCTGTGTTCTGGCGTGGTCCTGGTTGACTGTTCTAGCGTATTCCTGGTTGACTGTTATGGAGTGGTCCTGGTTGACTGTTCGGTGTGGTCCTGGTTGACTGTTATGGCGTGGTCCTGGTTGACTGTTATGGCGTGGTCCTGGTTGACTGTTATGGCGCGGTTCTGGTTGACTGTGATGGTGTGGTCCTCGTTGACTGTTATGGCGCGGTTCTGGTTGACTGTGATGGTGTGGTCCTCGTTGACTGTTCAGGCACAGATAGAACAATGAGCCAGTTTTACCAGATGTACATTGAGCAAAAATATAAACACAACATGTAAAGTGTTGGTCCCATGTTTCATGAGCTGAAATAAAACATCTCAGAAATGTTCCATACACACAAAAAAGCTTATTTCTCTCAACCTGAAGGTTTGACTTATCAAAAAGCTGATTTAAACAGCATGATCATTACACAGGTGAACCTTGTGCTGGGGACAATAAAAGGCCACTCTAAAATGTGCAGTTTCGTCACACAACACAATGCCACAGATGTCTGAAGTTTTGAAGGAGTGTGCAATTGGCATGCTGACTGCAGGAATGTGCACCAGAGCTGTTGCTAGAACATTTATTCAGACCACGTGTATGTGGGCGAGAAGTTTGCTGATGTCAACATTGTGAACAAAGTGCCATATGGTGGTGGGGTTATGGTAAGGGCAGGCATAAGCTACGGACAACGAACACAATCACATTTTATCGATGGCAGTTTTAATTCACAGATCTATTGAGATGAGATCCTGAAGCCCATTGTCGTGCCATCCATCCGCCGCCATCACCTCATGTTTCAGCATGATAATGCACGGCCCCATGTTACAAGGATCTGTACACAATTATTGGAAGCTGAAAATGTCCCAGTTGTTCCAGGGCCTGCATTCTCACCTGTCACCCATTGAATGTGTTTGGGATGCTCTGGATCAACGTGTGCTACACTGTGTTCCAGTTCCCACCAATATCTAGCAACTTCACATTGAAGAGGAGTGGGACAACATTCCACAGGCCACAATCAACAGCCCGATCAACTCGGTGCAAAGGAGATGTGTCGCGTTGGATGAGGCAAATGTTGGTCATACCAGATACTGACTAGTTTTCTGATCCACGCCCCTACCTTTTTGTTTTTAAGGTGCACTACATGACCCAAAGTATGTGGACACCTGCTTGTCGAACATCTCAATCCAAAATCATGGGCATTAAAATGGAGTTGGTCTCCCCTTTTGCTGCTGTAACAGCCTCCACTCTTCTGGGAAGGCTTTCCACTAGATGTTGGAATATTGCTGCAGGGACTTGCTTCCCTTCAGCCACAAGGGCATTAGTGAGGTTCGGCGATTAGGCCTGGCTCGCAGTCAGCGTTCAAATTCAACGCCATTGTATGATGTAGCGTTAAGATTTCTTTTCACTGGAACTAAGGGGCCTAGACCGAACCATGAAAAACAGCCCCAGTCCACTATTTCTCCTCCACCAAACTTTACATCTGGCACTATGCATTGGGGCAGGTAGCATTCTCCTGGCATCCGTCAAACCCAGATTAGTCCGTCAGACTGCCAGATGGTCAAGCATGATTCATCACTCCAGAGAAGGCGTTTCCACTGCTCCAGAGTCCAATGGTGGGAGCTTTACACCACTCCAGCCGATGCTTGGCATTGCGCATGGTGATCGTAGGCTTGTTGGCCATGGAAACCCATTTCATGAAGCTCCCGACAAACAGTTATTGTGCTGACGTGGCTTCCAGGGTCAGTTTGGAATTTGGTAGTGAGTGTTGCAACTGAGGACAGACAATTTTTACATGTTTCAGCACTCTGCAGTCTTGTTCTGTGAGCTTGTGTGGCCTACCACTTTCGCGGCTGAGCCGTTGTTTCTCCTAGATGTTTCCACTTCACAATAACAGCACTTACAGTTGACCGGGGCAGCTCTGACTAGTTGGATTGGTGGCATCCTATTATGATGCCACGTTGAAAGTCACTGAGCTTTTCAGTAAGGCCATTCTACTGTCAATGTGTGTCTATGGAGATTTTATATCTGTGTGCTCGATTTTATACAATGTGGCTGTGAAATAGACCATTTGAAGGGGTGTCCACATACTTTTGTATATATAGTGTATTTGTGACCAACAGATGCATATTTGTATTCCCAGCCATAGATTAGGGCCTAATTCATTCATTCCAATTGACTGATTTCCTAATATGAACTGTAACTCAGTAAAATCTTAGAAATTTGTAGCATGTTGTGTTTAAATTTTTTTCAATATATAAATCTGAGGCATCAGTTTGGCATTTCCACTCACTACCAAATATGGTGATGAGAGGAAGCCCGGTGGGAGAAAATGGAGCGAGATGGATTTTGTCCGGCATTCGGCTAATTTTGTCATCGATGAAACATTTGATCTCTGTACAGTTTTTGTTCCCAAAACTACAATCTCTTACAACAGAGTAGTCTAAGTTTTGTAGACTTTCCCCTTTGCAAAGTAAAAAAAATGCGTTGTTTAGAAAGAGTGCAATAGCAAATTGAGTTATTGCACACGCACACTTCAGAGTAGGCGTTACGTAGCGGAAATATGCAAATACATGCTAAAATGTGCCTATAGGATCTCGCTAGCTCCTGCTTGGCTCTGCCCACCTTTGCTTTTTTCTGCCCATTATGAATCATTTGCTCCCATTGGAAACTACAGGCTGTGGTTTATCTTGGGGTAGTTATAAACAATATTTGGTTTAGGTGTGGCCCTGGTTGTGTTGTGGTTGTGGTTGTGGTCATGGTTGTGTCTGTGGGTTTGGTCATGCTTGATCCCCCCCCAGGACAGGGAAGTAGCCTGCTGGTATAGTTTGGTAACGACGCCTGGGCCGGTAATGAACACTCAACGCCCCTCCTTTCCGCCTGGCAGGGTGAGCTCATGGAAGGCGCTCCCGTACACACATTAGCGTGCACACGTGGAATGAATCAATGTCACACACACACACACACACACACACACACACACACACACACACACACACACACAGTACCCTTTTGGTTGTGACTGGGGTGTATGCTGCTGTCCCTCCAACTGTTTTACAGCATTTCACCACTCTGCAGACTGTGTATGTGCGTGCACGCGTGTGTGTGTTTGCTCGTGCGTGACGATGATTCATTCCACGGATTTCAAAAAAGTATGTCTGTTCAGGAAATGAAAATATTGTTGATCAATATCAGAGAAAGTCTTGTAATCTAAGTCTAATTGCTGCAAAAAAATGTAAAGCTATCAATTAAAAAGCCTGTATTCACCTTCGATACCAAACTGGAGAAGAAACAGAACTATGTCCCTTTAGATATGGTATATTATAAACAGAGATGTTTGAAAGCGGACATGTACTGAGTATACCAGACATTAGGAACACCTTCCTAATATTGAGTTGCACCCCCCTTTGCTCTCAGAACAGCCTTAATTAGTCGGGGCATGGACTCTACAAGGTGTCTGAAGCATAATGTTCACAATGTTTTGTATACTGAGTGTATGTTGATCATCTTGGATAATGTTTTGTGTACTCCGTCTATGTTGATCATCTTGGATAATGTTTTGTGTACTCCGTGTATGGTGATCATCTTGGATATTGTTTTGTGTACTCCGTGTATGTTGATCCTCTTGGATAATGTTTTGTGTACTCTGTGTATGTTGATCATCTTGGATAATGTTTTGTGTACTCTGTGTATGTTGATCCTCTTGGATAATGTTTTGTGTACTCCGTGTATGTTGATCATCTTGGATAATGTTTTGTGTACTCCGTGTATGTTGATCATCTTGGATAATGTTTTGTATACTCCGTGTTTGTTGATCATCTTGAATAATGTTTGGTATTTGTGTTGTTTGAAGTAGATAAACAATTTTAAAAAATGAATTGTAAAAAAAAAAAATCCTCTAGCAAACTCCTTAAAACCTCTCTGGCGCAGGCGTGCCACTAGCGACCCACCTCGACAACATCCGGTGAAATTGCAGTGCAGCAAATCCAAAATACAGAAATAGTAATTAATAAGCATTCATGAAAATACAAGTGTTATACATTGGTTAAAATAAAAACTTCTTGTTAATCCAGCCGCTTTATCAGATTTCAAAAAGGCTTTACGGCGAAAGCATACCATGCGATTATCTGAGGACAGCGCCCCGCTTACAAAAGCATACAAACATTTTCCAACCAAGTAGAGGAGTCACGAAAGTCAGAAATAGCGCTAAAATGAATCACTTACCTTTGAAGATCTTCATCTGGTTGCAATCAGAAGGGTCCCAGTTACACAATAAATTGTCGTTTTGTTCGATAAAGTCCCTCTTTTATATCCCAAAAACTCAGTTTTGTTGGCGCGTTTTGTTCAGTAATCCACTGGCTCAAAGGCAGTCAAAACAGATGGTCTCTCTCCTCTCTCCCCAGAGTTGTTGTATAGCCTGACAGCTGGTCTCTCTCCTCTCTCCCCAGAGTTGTTGTATAGCCTGACAGCTGGTCTCTCTCCTCTCTCCCCAGAGTTGTTGTATAACCTGACAGCTGGTCTCTCTCCTCTCAACCCAAAGTTGTTTATTAACCTGACAGCTGGTCTCTCTCCTCTCAACCCAAAGTTGTTTATTAACCTGACAGCTTGTCTCTCTCCTCTCTCCCCAGAGTTGTTGTATAGCCTGACAGCTGGTCTCTCTGATCTCTCCCCAGAGTTGTTGTATAACCTGACAGCTGGTCTCTTTCCTCTCTCCCCAGAGTTGTTGTATAACCTGACAGCTGGTCTCTCTCCTCTCTCCCCAGAGTTGTTGTATAACCTGACAGCTGGTCTCTCTCCTCTCTCCCCAGAGTTGTTGTATAACCTGACAGCTGGTCTCTCTCCTCTCTCCCCAGAGTTGTTGTATAACCTGACAGCTGGTCTCTCTCCTCTCTCCCCAGAGTTGTTGTATAGCCTGACAGCTGGTCTCTCTCCTCTCTCCCCAGAGTTGTTGTATAGCCTGACAGCTGGTCTCTCTCCTCTCTCCCCAGAGTTGTTGTATAGCCTGACAGCTGTTCTCTCTCCTTGCTCCCCAGAGTTGTTGTATAACCTGACAGCTGATGTGGATAAGAGGCAGAGGAGCCAGTCTTCCAGAGTGTACTTCATTCAGAACGGAGCCCAGATCAGCTTCATGAGCAACGAGCTCAGTCTGGACATCAACAGAGAGGATTGCCAACAGTACACTGCATATGTTAAGGTGAGTCCCTAGAAGTCATTTAGTTTGTCGCAGTGCTTTGCTTTATCTTGGCCAGGTCGCAGTTGTAAATGAGAACTTGTTCTCAACTGGCCTACCTGGTTAAATAAAGGTGAAATAAAATAAATAAATAAAATGTGGGCCTGTGGTTGGCAATGCCAAGGTTGTGGCTTCAATTCCTGTAGAGATCACATAAGATAGGTCCCTTTTTCCTCCGAGCAGATTGTCCCCAGCGTTCAAAGCTGGTTGCAATGATTATCAGTTTTTTTGTCGTAAAGTCGCGGTCAGGTTGTATACTGGTTGTATAAGGAAGTTTGTTTAAACGTCAAGAAGACATCTTCTGGTTGACCAACAGAGACCACTGGGTTGTAGTCTCACACACCAGACTGTGTTGTGTGCCACCAGGTTAAGGTGACAGTATACTGTATGATGACTTCTCATCCATAAAACATGTCGTTAAGATGTCATGTGCCCTGATGTTGCCCTATTTGTCCAAGTTAGCTGGTTCAGTTGGAGCTATTGTGTCCATGTCCTCCACTGAACTCTTTCTCATGGCAACTGGGTTATTCAAGCAGTGTTTGTCAAGCTGTTTTCTTTCTGTTTGTTTTGATGTTCTGAAGCGACGTTCAATCTCCATAGCATCTCCGGTGGCAACTTCCTTTCAGTCTTAATAGTTTTGACAGGCTCAAAACAATGTTGAAATTGTAGGCAAGGCAAACAAAACAAAGGTGAATCATGTTGGCTATAATCATTGTTCCCTCTCATTTTTTTTTCAGCACTGAGCAAATTTCAGGTCTGCTGTGCAACTTTCAACACACGTTTACAGTGAACACTGAGGCTGAACCCACTTTAAATTCCAGTTATAACAGGGGCCAAGTATTCTACTGTGGATGTTTGATCATAATGTAGTCCTACCAGTGGCCTACAATCAATAACAATGGAGAAGAATGCATCCCATAACATTCTATCATTCAGCCTACAGTAGCAGCAATGTGTGGTGTTCAATGTTGAAAAATCTACATTCCATGAGACTTTAGAAAAAACATGCAGGGCTTGACATTAATTACCTGTTTATCCACTTCACCTTCAGACAAGGAGGTGACTGAAAATGTGTTGTTTGACGCAAGAAACCACAAAATACAATTAATCAGTCAAATTATGCTACCCTCTGCCTGTTGGCTACTTAGCTTATTGAAGACTGTTTCAAAATACAACACTGCCCCTTTAAAACATAAAAAAGCTCTTTACCTGACTCGCTTTTCAAAGATGGCCTGAAGTGCTCTTGTAGGAAGCAACCACTCCCCCATTGTTGTCTAGAAATTAGCTATAACTGTGCTAATAACTAATTAGCAAAGAACATTAACACATTTGCACAGGTGGCTACATGCAGCTCTCGCTTTGATCTCAAGCCTATCTATTCGTGACCCCTCATACTGTAAACAGTCCAGTTCAAAGTGAATGGCACAGATCCATATATGGCAATGGTCTATTTGCATATTGGCCTACTGCAGCTCTGATTGGTTAAGAGTATGGGCCTGAGTCATGGCTGTCAATGCAATAAAATCCTACTCCGATGCGCTCCACAAGAAAATCTCTTGCACAGTTAGTTTGCATACTAAGTCTTGCATAGTTTTTTTTTCAGTATGTTACGTTGAAGGTGGCTAATATTGTGTTGATTCGAGCACAATTTCCACAGTGGAGGGAAACGTTGATAGTGTTAACTCAAGGGGAAAACTCTAGAAAGTTGAGTGAAGTTCAGTCTCGTGCTTCTCTGCGAGGGCTGATATTTCTTCTGCATGGCAGTCCGAAGGGAGCAGTGCGCAACTTAGAGGGAACATTGGCTATAATATACACTGCTCAAAAAAATAGGGAACACTTAAACAACACAATGTAACTCCAAGTCAATCACACTTCTGTGAAATCAAACTGTCCACTTAGGAAGCAACACTGATTGACAATAAATGTCACATGCTGTTGTGCAAATGGAATAGACAACAGGTGGAAATTATAGGCAATAAGCAAGACACCCCCAATAAAGGAGTGGTTCTGCAGGTGGGGACCACGGACCACTTCTCGGTTCCTATGCTTCCTGGCTGATGTTTTGGTCACTTTTGAATGCTGGCGGCGCTTTCACTCTAGTGGTAGCATGAGACGGAGTCTACAACCCACACAAGTGGCTCAGGTAGTGCAGCTCATCCAGGATGGCACATCAATGTGAGCTGTGACAAGAAGGTTTGCTGTGTCTGTCAGCGTAGTGTCCAGAGCATGGAGGCGCTACCAGGAGACAGGCCAGTACATCAGGAGACGCGGAGGAGGCCGTAGGAGGGCAACAACCCAGCAGCAGGACCGCTACCTCCGCCTTTGTGCAAGGAGGAGCAGGAGGAGCACTGCCAGAGCCCTGCAAAATGACCTCCAGCAGGCCACAAATGTGCATGTGCCTGCTCAAACGGTCAGAAACAGACTCCATGAGGGTGGTAATGAGGGCCCGACGTCCACAGGTGGGGGTTGTGCTTACTACAGCCCAACACCATGCAGGACGTTTGGCATTTGCCAGAGAACACCAAGATTGGCAAATTCGCCACTGGAGCCCTGTGCTCTTCACAGATGAAAGCAGGTTCACACTGAGCACGAGACAGACGTGACAGAGTCTGGAGACGCCGTAGAGAACGTTCTGCTGCCTGCAACATCCTCCAGCATGACCGGTTTGGCGGTAGGTCAGTCATGGTGTGGGGTGGCATTTCTTTGGGGGGCCGCACAGCTCGCCAGAGGTAGCCTGACTGCCATTAGGTACCGAGATGAGATCCTCAGACCCCTTGTGAGACCATATGCTGGTGCGGTTGGCCCTGGTTTTCTCCTAATGCAAGACAATCCTCATGTGGCAGTTGGAGTGTGTCAGCAGTTCCTGCAAGAGGAAGGCATTGAGGCTATGGACTGGCCGGCCCGTTCCCCAGACCTGAATCCAATTGATCACATCTGGGACATCATGTCTTGCTCCATCCACCAACGCCTGTAGTGTGGTTTTCCACTTTAAGTTTGAGGGTGACTCCAAATCCAGACCTCCATGGGTTGATACATTTGATTTCCATTGATAATTTTTGTGTGATTTTGTTGTCAGCACATTCAACTATGTCAAGAAAAAAGTATTTAACAAGAATATTTCATTCATTCAGATCTAGGATGTGTTATTTTAGTGTTCCCTTCACTTTTTTTGAGTAGTGTATATTGGCTATAGGTGTGTGTGCATGCGTGTGAAAGTTCAACAGTTGTCTGGTTGAGTGGTTTTATTCTGCAGCTTGCTGGGTCAGGGCAAATGTGACATACAGGCAATCATAACAGTTAAAACAACACTGTTTACTTTCTGCTATCATCTCCAAGTGGATAGAAACAGTAGGTGGTAGAGTATCTTCACAGACCACATAGATAAGTAGCTAAGGTACAGGAAGATATGTGTCTTAAACTGGAAACTGAACCCTCTGCACACTCACTGGTTGAGCCATGCAAATTTCTGTTATTTACTTTCCAAGCCTTCGGTCACCGTAGTAGACCGTTGTCACTATCGTCAGATAGCCTAGAGCTCTGACGGAAAGTAGGTTTTAATTACTGCAATTTGCATGCATCTTAATGTGCAGACAAGCTTCTTGTCCGGAGTAGGAACTGTAGACAGTCACATAAATAGTAAGTTACTGTATTGTAACCTGCTGATTCAGAGGCAGCCTTAGAGTGGACCTACAGTATGTCCTGAGGCCTGAGGGCGTCCATGTATGTCTCACCTCCTGCTAATGGGGACCAGAGGTCCCACCCCACACAGAGCCTGTGCATTTCAATGCCATTCTCTACAGTGGACCCCAGGCTAATTTCTCCCTGGGAGGCTGAGCCTGACTGAACTCAATACCATTCTATCCTTCTCGCACTCTCTCTGACCCCCCCCCCCACAAAAAAAGTGCTGGGTTGAAACACTATTCGAAAACACTTCAAGTACTTTATATGTGCTTGACTGTGTTAGAACCCAGGTCTGCTACCCTGCCATATAGCCCATAGTGTTAGAACCCAGGTCTGCTACCCTGCCATACAGCCCATAGTGTTAGAACCCAGGTCTGCTACCCTGCCATACAGCCCATAGTGTTAGAACCCAGGTCAGGGCTGAGTATACCTCACTACATAATGTGAGAGACTTTGAACAACACATCATAACACCATTATAGAGCCTTAAACATCCAGTCTGTCCAGTGGGGTTTGTGGAACTCCTAGATGTCTATATACAGTATTCATTGATAATTAGACATTTATGGTTGTTTCTCCTAATCGAACACTGTGACCAGACAGCGGCATAAACTGTTAGCTTCAACTGTGACAATTGTAGGTATACACACAATAGATCAGCAATGTGAAGTATTGTAATGTTAATTCCCAATGTAAACGTGTTCAACATCTTCTATACAGCAATATCTCTATTTTTGGCATCCCAAATGGCACCCTATTTCCTTTATTTTTTTATTTATTTTTTTATTTCACCTTTATTTAACCAGGTAGGCTAGTTGAGAACAAGTTCTCATTTACAACTGCGACCTGGCCAAGATAAAGCATAGCAGTGTGAGCAGACAACACAGAGTTACACATGGAATAAACAAATTAACAAGTCAATAACACAGTAGAAAACAAAGGGGGAGTCTATATACAATGTACAATGTGTGCAAAAGGCATGAGGAGGTAGACGAATAGTTACAATTTTGCAGATTAACACTGGAGTGATATATGATCAGATGGTCATGTACAGGTAGAGATATTGGTGTGCAAAAGAGCAGAAAAGTAAATAAATAAAAACAGTATGGGGATGAGGTAGGTGAAAATGGGTGGGCTATTTACCAATAGACTATGTACAGCTGCAGCGATCGGTTAGCTGCTCAGATAGCTGATGTTTGAAGTTGGTGAGGGAGATAAAAGTCTCCAACTTCAGCGATTTTTGCAATTCGTTCCAGTCACAGGCAGCAGAGTACTGGAACGAAAGGCGGCCAAATGAGGTGTTGGCTTTAGGGATGATCAGTGAGATACACCTGCTGGAGCGCGTGCTACGGATGGGTGTTGCCATCGACCAGTGAACTGAGATAAGGCGGAGCTTTACCTAGCATGGACTTGTAGATGACCTGGAGCCAGTGGGTCTGGCGACGAATATGTAGCGAGGCCAGCCGACTAGAGCATACAAGTCGCAGTGGTGGGTGGTATAAGGTGCTTTAGTGACAAAACGGATGGCACTGTGATATACTGCATCCAGTTTGCTGAGTAGAGTGTTGGAAGCCATTTTGTAGATGACATCGCCGAAGTCGAGGATTGGTAGGATAGTCAGTTTTACTAGGGTAAGCTTGGCGGCGTGAGTGAAGGAGGCTTTGTTGCGGAATAGAAAGCCGACTCTTGATTTGATTTTTGATTGGAGGTGTTTGATATGAGTCTGGAAGGAGAGTTTGCAGTCTAGCCAGACACCTAGGTACTTATAGATGTCCACATATTCAAGGTCGGAACCATCCAGGGTGGTGATGCTAGTCGGGCATAGTGCACTACTTTTGACCAGAGTCCTATGTGGCGTAAATGCACTATAAAGGGAATAGGGTGCCATTTGGGACTCAGCCTCTGTTTCTGGGTGTGCAGTAGTGTACTGTAGATTAGCGATCTGGTACGTGCCACATACGTAACTAACTGGCATCTCTCTTGTCTCAGTGTACTGTAATGTACTAGGTGGGATCAGGCCAGAACCACGTCACCATAGAATTGATCTGTGTAGTAGAATAGAATAGAAGAGCATAGAATATCATTGAATTTGCCCTTATGAGGGAATTTGTTAAAAAGCATTGGCAATGTAAAATAGTTTGATTAACCAGAGATCAGAGGAACACTTGGTCTGCTTTGTGGAGTTAAATAGGGTTCAAAGTGTGGTGCCAAAATGACACTTTCAAAATAACCTGTTGGTAATAGCATTCTGTCACCCCCTGATCATAGAGATCCTTTTAATTCTCTATTTGGTTAAGTCAGGGTGTGACTAGGGTGGACAATCTATGTTTTCTATTTCTTTGTTGGCCTGGTATGGTTCCCAATCAGAGGCAGCTGTCTATCGTTGTCTCTGATTGGGGATCATATTTAGGCAGCCTTTTCCCACCTGTTGTTTGTGGGATCTTGTTTTCGTGTAGCTGCCTGTGAGCAGCCCAGAACGTCACGTTTTGTTTTCTTCTGTATTGTTTTTGGTGAGTTTCATATTTATGAAACATGTGGAACTCTAAGTATGCTGCGCCTTGGTCCATTCATTCAGACGATCGTGACACATTCTTTCTAGTCAATGAACTAGTATTCAAAGGTGTGACATTTTTAATAACTTCCAATATTATAATAATATAACCTCTGGTGTTTATCTTTCTTTTTTAGGTAATCAAAGGTGTGCATTACATTTATTAGATTTTCTAAACACCTTTTTCACACACAGTTCTCTACATTACTTCTGTACAGTTCTCTACATTAGTTGTATATAGTTCTCTACATTAGTTGTATACAGTTCTCTACATTAGTTGTATACAGTTCTCTACATTAGTTGTATACAGTTCTCTTCATTAGTTGTATACAGTTCTCTACATTAGTTGTATACAGTTCTCTACATTAGTTGTATACAGTTCTCTACATTAGTTGTATACAGTTCTCTACATTAGTTGTATACAGTTCTCTACATTAGTTGTATACAGTTCTCTACATTAGTTGTATACAGTTCTCTACATTACTTCTGTACAGTTCTCTACATTAGTTCTATACAGTTCTCTACATTACTTCTGTACAGTTCTCTACATTAGTTGTATACAGTTCTCTACATTAGTTCTATACAGTTCTCTACATTAGTTGTATACAGTTCTCTACATTAGTTGTATACAGTTCTCTACATTAGTTCTATACAGTTCTCTACATTAGTTGTATACAGTTCTCTACATTAGTTGTATACAGTTCTCTACATTAGTTCTATACAGTTCTCTAGATTAGTTGTGTACAGTTCTCTACATTAGTTGTATACAGTTCTCTACATTAGTTGTATACAGTTCTCTACATTACTTCTGTACAGTTCTCTACATTAGTTGTATACAGTTCTCTACATTAGTTCTATACAGTTCTCTACATTAGTTGTATACAGTTCTCTACATTAGTTGTATACAGTTCTCTACATTACTTCTGTACAGTTCTCTACATTAGTTCTATACAGTTCTCTACATTACTTCTGTACAGTTCTCTACATTAGTTGTATACAGTTCTCTACATTAGTTGTATACAGTTCTCTATTAGTTGTATACAGTTCTCTACATTAGTTGTATACAGTTCTCTACATTAGTTCTATACAGTTCTCTACATTAGTTGTATACAGTTCTCTACATTAGTTGTATACAGTTCTCTACATTACTTCTGTACAGTTCTCTACATTAGTTGTATACAGTTCTCTACATTAGTTCTATACAGTTCTCTACATTAGTTGTATACAGTTCTCTACATTACTTCTGTACAGTTCTCTACATTACTTCTATACAGTTCTCTACATTACTTCTGTACAGTTCTCTACATTAGTTGTATACAGTTCTCTACATTAGTTCTATACAGTTCTCTACATTAGTTCTATACAGTTCTCTACATTAGTTGTATACAGTTCTCTACATTAGTTGTATACAGTTCTCTACATTAGTTGTATACAGTTCTCTACATTACTTCTGTACAGTTCTCTACATTAGTTGTATACAGTTCTCTACATTAGGTGTGTATAGTTCTATACGTTAGGTGTGTATAGTTCTATACGTTAGGTGTGTATAGTTCTATACGTTAGGTGTGTATAGTTCTCTACATTAGGTGTGTATAGTTCTATACGTTAGGTGTGTATAGTTCTATACGTTAGGTGTGTATAGTTCTATACGTTAGGTGTATATAGTTCTATACGTTAGGTGTGTATAGTTCTATACGTTAGGTGTGTATAGTTCTATACGTTAGGTGTGTATAGTTCTATCGTTAGGTGTATATAGTTCTATACGTTAGGTGTGTATAGTTCTATAAGGTGTGTATAGTTCTATACGTTAGGTGTGTATAGTTCTATACGTTAGGTGTGTATAGTTCTATACGTTAGGTGTGTATAGTTCTATACGTTAGGTGTGTATAGTTCTATACGTTAGGTGTATATAGTTCTATACGTTAGGTGTGTGTATAGTTCTATACGTTAGGTGTGTATAGTTCTATACGTTTGGTGTATATAGTTCTATACGTTAGGTGTGTATAGTTCTATACGTTAGGTGTGTATAGTTCTATACGTTAGGTGTGTATAGTTCTATACGTTAGGTGTATATAGTTCTATACGTTAGGTGTGTATATAGTTCTATACGTTAGGTGTGTATACAGTTCTATACGTTAGGTGTGTATAGTTCTATACGTTAGGTGTGTATAGTTCTATACGTTAGGTGTGTATAGTTCTATACGTTAGGTGTGTATAGTTCTATACGTTAGGTGTGTATATAGTTCTATACGTTAGGTGTGTATACAGTTCTATACGTTAGGTGTGTATACAGTTCTATACGTTAGGTGTGTATAGTTCTATACGTTAGGTGTGTATACAGTTCTATACGTTAGGTGTGTATAGTTCTATACGTTAGGTGTATATAGTTCTATACGTTAGGTGTGTATAGTTCTATACGTTAGGTGTGTATACAGTTCTATACGTTAGGTGTGTATACAGTTCTATACGTTAGGTGTGTATAGTTCTATACGTTAGGTGTATATAGTTCTATACGTTAGGTGTATAAATTAATATGTGGATTATAATGGACATTTTTGGAGGTGTTGATCCATTTTTCACAGAAAATGATATGCGACAACAGTGATCAAATGAAGATAGCAGATCTGTATGTGGAAAAACTGCTTATCAGAGAGAGAAACAGATTAGTTTACACAGATGGATCTGATTTTGATTAAACACTTGATCAATTCATCTTTAGTCAACATTTTCATCGAACATGTAATGGACTTAAACTTGAAATCCTTACACACAGTGAACACATGGACTAACAAAGATTACACAACCCTACGTCTATCAGAGAAAAACACCAGGAATGATCACTCACTCAGTAAATCACAAGACATTATGGAACACCAGTTCATTGATAGTGAAATCATATAATGCGTTTCATAATGATGTTTTGGCTGGCGGGGGAACGGCTGTGCAAAGGCTTGCCAGAGTTTCAGAGGAACTTTGTTTGGTTATTTGAGCTAAAATAAATGACACACTTCTCACTAGTCATACCTCACATTCTAGAGACGGACAACGGGGATATTCTAATGGTGAATGATATGGATGTTTGAAAGGACCAGGTGTGTGTGTGTGTGTGGGTGTGTGTGTGTGTGAATGATTTGGGTGGTTGAAAGGAGCAGGAGTGGTGTTTGCGTGTGAGTAAGTGACTGATTTCAAGAGCTGAATTTTCTCCACCCTTAATTTTCAAGTGTCACATTCTCACATTAATTTTCGTGCAATTGGCACATCATCTCTTTGGTTGTCTCTCAGCTTACTGTATATCAGTTAACCTTGAAAATGTATCATGAAATAGCTTGCAGGTTTAGATCAGTGTTCATCTACTTTTTGCATCTGGATATTATACTGAACCTGGATATTATACTGAACCTGGATATTATACTAAACCTGGATATTATACTGAACCTGGATATTATACTGAACCTGGATATTATACTGAACCTGGATATTATACTACACCTGGATATTATACTGAACCTGGATATTATACTGAACCTGGATATTATACTGAACCTGGATATTATACTGAACCTGGATATTATACTGAACCTGGTTGTTATTGTCACATTTGTCATAACGAGGAGACCAAGGCGCAGCGTGATTGGTATACATTCTTAAACTATTTCTACCCCCATCTCCACCAGTTGTCAGGCTGGAGGTCGCCTTTCTGCGTCACTATGGCGTCTTCACTTTATTTTAGTGTTGACAGACAGATGCCCAAGTTTCCACCAGAAGAAGTGCCAAGGTCCAACCATCATAATAGACTGATGGGCTTATAAATAAACTAGAGCCAGGACAGATAGAGATATCTGCTAGAAGATATTTAATATGGCCAGCCAAGGCAAAGTTATTATGGGATATACTGGGGACATATAGGGCAGAGAGAGTGAACATTAGGCCAGGAATGTGGGGCACCAAGAGGAGTTTCTAGACAACTGTTAGGGGGCTGGGCTTGAGCTTTGTGTCTTAATGTCTTTGTCGCACTGCTTTGCTTTATCTTGGCCAGGTTACAGTTGTAAATGAGAACTTGTTCTCAACTGGCCTACCTGGTAAAATAAAGGTGAAAAAAATCAAATAAAGACTGTAATGGACCTAATAGCCTACTACGCTAGCTAGCTATACCACTCTTTAATGACCGCAAATGGCAGTGGCCCTTGTCACAGGTTCACAACACATACTGTATTCATACCACCACAGGGCTGTGAGATGGGCTTGTTGAAGCATAAATATGCATATGAGGATGGATTGCCGATGCTGTAAACCCACCACATGTTGTGATCACAGAGACGGTTTGAGAAGTAGTGTGGTCTGCCTAATAAAGCTTTCCATGGAGGAGAAACATGACATTCACTAAAGAGCCTGGTAGATTCCAGAATGCTAAATGGGACGTCATGTAAAGTCTTAATGAGTGGAACACAGTTTAGTTTAGCTGCTACGTCATCGCATCACATTACACGACTCCACTATACTGTATCCATGGACAAATGAAGTGCTCCCTCCACTTCTGTACCTGAGCAATATTAAAACTCTGAGAGACCTACTCCCAGAGACACCCCTGCCTACCACTGGCATGTTCCTAGACAGAGCCAGATCCAAACCGTACCACCACTACCACACTGCATGCTTTGTTGGCCTCCTTATTCAGGTCTGCAGCAGTAAGACATTTTCAATTCCCTCGATGCCATTCCACTGATTTCATTTACCGCTGGCCAAGAAAGGGAATATAATACACACACACACACGCGCACACACACACACACACACACACACACGGAGAGAAAGCTGATACAGTGAATGGACAGGGCAGGAGGAAGAAAATAGCGTCCAGCTGGTTTCTGTTAAAACAAGGCAGCACCACTATTTATAAAGCATAGGATGGAAAACTATTAAAACCCATAGAGGCTGTCTCTCATAGGGCACCCTATTCCCTATATAGTGCATTAGGTTTGACCAGGGTTTGTATAGGAAACCGGGTGCCCTGTGGGACATAGTCAGAGCAGAGGAGCATAGGATACAGTAATAAAAACACTGGAAACATGGAATGAATCCTGTTCTTGGAATAAAGCCTTTGATAAAAATGCACTGTCTGCAAGTATTGAGCTGATTAGGCAATATTACAGCACTAGATTTTAGCATACTAATGTTAAGGATTTCTCATGTGGATTTGACAGCATTGACTGGGACATTCTAATCTCAGTCACAGTCTAATTTATTTTGTAAGGTGACACATCAAATACTACATTAAAGGGATACTTTGGGAATTTGGCAATGAGACCCTTTGTCTACTTCCCCAGAGTCAGAGTAACTTGTGGATACCATTTTCATGTCTGTGTGTCCAGTAGGAATGAAGTTAGAGGTAGTTTCGCAAGCCTAAGTCTGTGGTACAGTACATGAACAAAAGTATATGGACGCCTGCTCGTCGAACATCTTATTCCAAAACCATGGGCATTAACACAGAGTTGGTCCCCCCTTTGTTGCTATAACAGCCTCCACTCTTCTGTGAAGGCTTTCCACTAGATTTTGGAACATTGCTGTGGGGACTTGCTTCCATTCAACCACAAGAGCTTGGGCACTGATGTTGGGCGATTAGGCCTGGTTCACACTTGGTGTTCCAATTCATCCCAAAGGTTTTCAATGGGGTTGAGGTCAGGGCTCTGTGCAGGCCAGTCAAGCTCTTTCACACCGATCTCGGCAAACTATTTCTGTATGGACTTCACTTTGTGCACTGGGAATTGTCATGCTGAAACAGGAAAGGGCCTTCCCCAAACTGTTGGGCACACAGAATCGTCTAGAATTTAGTTGTATGCTGTAGCATTAAAATTTCCCTTCACTGGAACTAAGGGGCCTAGCTCGAACCATGAAAAAAACAGCCCCTGACCATTATTCCTCCACCACCAAGCTTTGGCACTATGCATTGGGGCAGGTAGCGTTATCCTGGCGTCCGCCAAACCCAGATTCATCATCTGACTGCCAGATGTTGAAGCGTGATTCATCACTCCAGAGAACACGTTTCCAATGGCGGCGAGCTTTACAACACTCCAGCCGATGCTTGGCATTGCGCATGGTGATCTTAGGCTTGTGTGCGGCTGCTCGACCATGGAAACCCATTTCATGAAGCTCCCGACGAACAGTTCTTGTGCTGACGTTGCTTCCAGAGACACTTTGGAACACGGTAGTGAGTGTTGCAACTGAGGACAGACAATTTTTACACGCTTCAGCACTCAGTGGTCCCGTTCCGAGTTTGTGTAGTCTACCACTTCACGACTGAGCCGTTGTTGCTCCAAGACGTTTCCACTTCACAATAACAACATGTACAGTTGACCGGGGCAGCTCTAGCAGGGCAGAAATTTGACTGACTTGTTGGAAAGGTGGTATCCTATGACAGTGCCACTTTGAAAGTCACGAAGCTTTTCAGTAAGGCCATTCTACTACCAATGTTTTTATGGAGATTGCATGGCTGTGTGCTGGAATTGATACACCTGTCAGCAACGGGTATGGCTGAAATTGCTGAATCCACTCATTTGAAGGGGTGTCCACATAGTTCTCTATATATAGTATATCTTCTAGCATGCTAGCATGTACCATACACTTTCAGTTGTTGCGCCTACACTAGTTAGCAATTGCGCTATCTCTAGTTAGTAACTTCCTTCAAGCTGCATGCAGAGACATACATTTTTTAAATCTGATCTGGGGAAGTAGATGAAATCTTAAACTGAACAGGGATCATGTACAGAACTGTGTTGTGTTCTAATCTAGAACATAGAAATTGTATGCACAAACTAATTATTTTACATAGTTGGGTTTGTAGTCTTTTGGGACAATAGAACACTAAAGATAGAAGGTTTCCTGGATGGCTCTTGTACTGGCTAGTTAGCTGCCACTTGATGCCACCATAGAGCACACATGCACACACACACACACCACGCAGCACACACACACACCACGCAGCAAACACACACCACGCAGCACACACAGACACCACGCAGCACACACACACCACGCAGCACACACACACACCACGCAGCACACACACACACCACGCAGCACACACACACACACACACACACACACACACACACACACACACACACACACCACGCAGCACACCACGCAGCACACACACCACACAGCACACACACACCACGCAGCACACACACACACACACACACACACACACACACACACACACACACACATAAAAGCAGATGATGAAGTTTTATCCATCAATGGCTGTAGATATAGAACCCTGGCTCCGACCCTGGCTCTACTTCTTATCTACCCTGGCTATCACCCTGGCTCTGACCTTGGCTCTACTTATCTACCCTGGCTATCATCCTGGCTCTGAGCTTGGCTCTGCTTATCTTCCCTGGCTCCGACCCTGGCTCTACTTCTTATCTACCCTGGCTATCACCCTGGCTCTGACCTTGGCTCTACTTATCTACCCTGGCTACTTACCTTGGCTCCACACCCCAGCTCTACTTTTATCTACTCAAATCAAATCAAATTGTATTTGTCACATACACATGGTTAGCAGATGTTAAGTATAGGAGGGGACTGAGCATGCACCCCTGAGCACACACCTCCCTGTGTTAAAACTCTGTCTCCACACCCTGCTCTACTTCTTATCTCCCCTAGCTATCACCCTGGCTCCGACCCCAGCTCTACTTCTTATCTACCCTGGTTCAGACCACAGCTCTACTTCTTATCTACCCTGGTTCAGACCACAGCTCTACTTCTTATCTACCCTGACTACTCACCCTGGTTCAGACCCCAGCTCTACTTCTTATCTACCCTGGCTACTTACCCTGGTTCAGACCCCAGCTCTACTTCTTATCTACCCTGACTACTCACCCTGGTTCAGACCCCAGCTCTACTTCTTATCTACCCTGACTACTCACCCTGGCTCAGACCCCAGCTCTACTTCTTATCTACCTTGACTACTTACCCTGGCTCCTCACCTTGGCTCCTCACCATGGCTTCTCACCCTGGCTCTGATCCTGGCAACTCACCCTGGTTGTTGCCAGAAGCGCATACTCCTGCTATCACCATACTGTGTTTCCTGTATGTAGATGGAGTCTGGCCTAAAACATGCACACATCAGAGATTTATTTAATGTACGGCACGGCAGACCTGGGTTCAAATAGTATTTTAAGAGATTTTAAATATTTAATTGTGTTTGATTGTCCCTGCCTGTTTCAATGGAATGGAAGAAATGTCCCAAAATTGCAAAATATTCCCACCTGGCACTCTAGGCAAGCTAAAGCAAACCCACAAATAACTCAGGTCTGGAATGCACTACAGCCAGTGCGCTGGCCCCATTATACAGCAATTTTGAAAGATTTATATCTATCTGCGAACAAAACACAGTGCTAAGTGACTGTTGTTCAAATGCTCCAAAATAATGGATTCAAGAATAACAATGAATGTCCCAGTAAAAGTGTCCTTAACAGGCTTTTGACCAAATCAACTGCAGGCTACAGGAAGCATCTGGAGCGCTCTTCAGTCAGTCACCAGAATGGGCAAGAGCTCAGTCAGACAGGGCTAAGCCAGGCTGGATACATGTTAAAACAATACCCAACATATCTGCTTTTCCCTATCCACTGCTATCTGGTACTCCCTTTGATATGGTATCAGCAGTTCTTTGTTTGCCATATGTATGGATAATGTGGTGATCTGCAGCCACCCAACCAGGTTTAGAAAACGTGCAGGAGATAATTACACATTTGTTACAGTATATGCTGTAATTTGAAATCATATTTTGGTTTTTCACAAAGAGCTTTGGTCTGTAAAACTAATGTATTTGTCCAATCAGATGCAGAGAAGTGAAAATCAAAAGCTTCCCTTTTTAAGTTTTGAATAGTCATTGTCAAGATGACACAGGAAGTTGATCTCTCAAAGACAGGAAGTCTTCAACCTTCAGGAAGTCTTCAAACTCTCTAGTTGTACATTCAAAACTGCAACAAAGAACGTCAATAGCTACCATTTGATATAGAATTCGGTTACACTTATTTTTTAAAGCCTACATGTATGATGCTTTATAATGTTAAAATGCGTTGGTCAACATAAACACCAACACCTCCTGGACAAGTTTGACCTAAACCCTAGTAACTGGGTTATATACATGTATTAACTTCGCATACTGAGCAGTATACTCAGAAAATAATTGCAGAGGCGTAGGGTGTCCTTCCTAGTTCCAGCCTCAGACCGCTACAGCTATGGTCAGTGATGGAGAGAAACAGATAGCAGGGAGTCTTCCTTTAAGTTAAGCTGTTACGACTGTGTGATCACGCTCTCTGTAGCCGATGTGAGCAAGACCTTTAAACAGGTCAACATTCACAAGGCCGCGGGGCCAGAGGGATTACCAGGACGTGTACTGCGAGCATACACTGACCAACTGGCAAGTGTCTAAACTGACATTTTCAACCTCTTCCTGACTGAGTCTGTAATACCTACATGTTTCAAGCAGAAGGTAACCTGCCTAAATGACTACATCTGTAGCCATGAAGTGCTTTGAAAGGCTGGTATTTGCTCACATCAACACCATTATCCCAGAAGACTTAGACCCACTCCAATTTGCATACCGCTCCAACAGAACCACAGATGATGGAATCTCAATCGCACTCCATACTGCCCTTTCCCACCTGGACAGAAGGAACACCTATGTGAGAATGCTGTTAATGGACTTCAGCTCAGCGTTCAACACCATAGTGCCCTCAAAGCTCATCACTAAGCTTAGGACCCTGGGACTAAACACCTCCCTCTGCAACTGGATCCTGGACTTCCTGACGGGCTGCCCCCCAGGTGGTAAGGGTAGGGAACAAGACACCCGCCATGTTGATTTTTAACACAGGGAGGTGTGTGCTCAGGGGTGCATGCTCAGTCCCCTCCTATACTCCCTTTTCACTCATGACTGCATGGCCAGGCACGACTCCAACACCATCATCAAGTTTGCCAATGACACAACAGTGGTGGGCCTGATCACCGACAATGATGAGACCGCCTATAGGGAGATCAGAGACCTGGCCATGTGGTCCCAAGACAACCTCTCCCTCAACATGATCAAGACAAAGGAGATGATTGTGGACTACAGGAAAAGGAGGACCGAGCACACCCCCATTCTCATCGACGGTACATCACTTGGGCCAAGCTCTCTGCCATCCAGGACCTCTATACCAGGCGGTGTCAGAGGAAGGCCCTAATAATTGTCAAAGACTCCAGCCACCCTAGTCATAGACTGTTCTCTCTGCTACCGCACGGCAAGCGGTGCCAGAGTGCCAAGTCTAGGTCCAAAAGGCTTCTTAATAGCTTCTACCCCTAATCGAGGTTCTACCCAGACCCTCATTTGCGCTGCTGCTGCTCTCTGTTTATAATCTATGCATAGTCACTTTAACTCTACCTACATGTACATATTACCTCAATTACCTCAACTAACCGGTGCCCCCGCAAATTGACTACGTACCAGTACCCCCTGTATATAGCCTCGCTTGTTATTTTACTGCTGCTGTTTAATTATTTGTTACTTTTATTTTCTATTTTCTACTTATCACTTTTTTTCTAAACTTCTTAAAGCATTGTTGGTTAAGGGCATGTCTTGGAAGCATTTCACTGTAAGGTCTACACCTGTTGTATTCGGCATGTGACAAACAAAATGTGACTTATTGATGAAGCCAGTGACTGAGGTGGTATACCCTTTCAATTCCATTGGATGAATCCTGGAACATATTTCAGTCTGTGCTAGTTAAACAGTCCTGTAGTGTAGCATCCTCATCTTCTGACCACTCCCGTATTGAGTGAGTTACTGGTACTTCCTGCTTTAGTTTTTGCTTGTAAGCAGGAATCAGGAGCATAGAATTATGGTCAGATTTGCCAAATGGAGGGAGAGCTTTGTATCTGTCTCTGTGTGTGGAGTAAAGTTGGTCTAGAGTTGTTTTTCCTGTGGTTGCACATGTGACATGCTGGTATAAATTAGGTAAAACCGATTTAAGTTTGCCTGCATTAAAGTCCCCGGCCACTAGGAGTGCCACTTCTGTATGAGAATGTTATTGTTTGCTTATGGCCTTATACAGCTCTTTGAGTGCGGTCTTAGTGCCAGCATCGGTTTGTCATGGTAAATAGATGGCTATAAAAATATAGATGAGAACTCTCTTGGTAGATAGTGTGGTCTACAGCTTATCATGAGGCACTCTACATCAGGCGAGTAATATTAGACTGACCAGCTGTTATTGACAAATGGACACACAACCCCACCACTCGTCTTACCAGATGTAGCTGTTCTGTTCTGCCGATGCACGGAAAACCCAGCCAACTGTATATTATCCGTATCGTCGTTCAGCGGAAAACAAGATATTACAGTTTTTAATGTCCAGTTTGTAGGTTAATCATGAACGGAGATCATCCAGTTTTTTCTCCAGTGAAGGCATGTTGGCTAATAGAATGGATGGTATGGTTACCCACTCGCCAATTAATTCTCACAGGGCACCCCGATCTCGCGAATGATAGGGATTTGGGCCTGGTCGGACTCTTTAAAGAAAACCTCTTTGTCCAGTTGGAGGTGAGTAGTCACTGTTCTGATATCCAGAAGCTCTTTTCAGTCATAAGAGACAGTAGCAGCAACATTATGTACAAATACGTTACAAACAATGTGAAAAAACACACAAAATAGCCCAGTTGGTTACAAGCCTGTAAAACTGCAGCCGTCCCTTCCAGCACCATAGGTACATTAGAGGAAACAGTCTGACTTCACTTCCCAAAGTGCAATCAGACGTTTTATGTAGTGACTTAAAACATGTGTGGTGTGTGTGCGTGATGTGACTGTGTGGTGTGACTGTGCGGTGTGTGTGGTGTGTTTGTGTGTGTATGGGTGAAGATGTACAGCTGTGTTCAGGCATTTCTTTATAGTTGGTTTGTTCTGAAAGTTCATTGTTTGTTGAATGTTTTCACTCCCATTACAACCTTGTAGTTAGACATCTACATTGGCATGGAAATCCACAAGCTCTTCATTTGTTGACAGAATGTAGAAGTAGTAGTGATGGTTTTAGTGTGTTTGAAGCAGAAAACCTGTGTGTGTGTGTGTGTGTGTGTGTGTATGTGTGTGTGCCTTTATGAATCCCAGCTGGGTTTTAACTGTCTCGGGTCCTAAATACCTTCTACATGATGTGACCGAGCTCATTAAGGTTTACTGTAACACACACACGGCCATTGTTTCAGAAAGCAATTAAACCATTCCCGATCCTATTCTCTTATGCCCATAAGCATAAAGGTGATGTATGTAAGCATGTGAACTTCAGGACCTGCATCTAAACATGTATTTACCTTTTTAGATAACAATGAATATGTTTACATGGACAGCAGGGACCTGATCCAAGATCAGCACTCCTACTCTAAAACGCTTGATAAATACACCCCGGGGTTGATTGGAGCAGTTGTTCCCATCTGGGAGTATTGTTTGACTTTTATCTTTATAGCTGTTATGTTTTAATGTACCTACATGACAGTAATGGCTAATTACTCTACGTACATCATGGCTAATATTACTGTACATGTTACTGTACATGACAGGTTATCTTTTAGATGATAATGATGACATGAAAGCGAACATACTCCATACTCATAGATCAAGAGTTCAAATGTGTTTGTGACATTTGTAGGCAATAGTGTATCATTAAAACCCAACAGCTATAAAGATACATGTCATGTGGTACATTAAATACTAACGGCTATAAAGATAAATGTCATGTGGTACATTAAATCCTAACAGTTATAAAGATAAATGTCATGTAGGTACATTAAATCCTAACAGCTATAAAGATAAATATCATGTGGTACATTAAATCCTAACGGCTATAAAGATAAATGGCACGTGGTACATTAAATCCTAACAGTTATAAATGTCATGTGGTACATTAAATCCTAACGGCTATAAAGATCAGCGCTGGATATACCGTACTGGTCTTTTAGTAGACAGATACATTTTTCAGAGGCTCATTGTATCTGATTCTAACATAAAATGGATTGGCATAACATTTCAACGCGCGTGTGTGTGTGTGTTTTTGGTATGGCATCTATCCAGTGTAAAATCCTCTGTCCATCAGTCGGTGTGATGTGTTTGGTGAAAACAAGAGCCATGCATCAGGAATGAGAACCTGTCCTTGATTTATTATGGGGTTCAAGTTGGTGCGTAAACCTGGAGTGCGTTTCTTCTCCCAACACCAGAGTAGACTATCCTCTCCTCAGTCTACTGAAGTAGAAGTGTAGACTGAGGATCTATGCCAAGGCTGGAGCTCAAGATAAAAATACTCACATTCCAACAAAGAAATGTTCTGTGGCTGATGTTGAATGGTAACAATGAATGTAAAAGTATTGAGATGTCATGATAAAAACCTGCTTCACTTGTAGGTTAGAAGTAGAGCCATTACGAGAAGAGTAACATCTCCTCCTCATCCTCCACCACTGCCACACTATTATCCCTTATTTTCCGGTGGTCTCTCTAACCGCTGCTCCTTCTCTCTCACGCTCAATATCGCTCTCTCTCTCTCCCTCTCTCTCTCACGCTCAATATCGCTCTCTCTCCCTCTCTCTCTCCCAGTTCTCTCTCAATATCGCTCTCTCTCTCACGTTCTCTCTCTCTCCCGCTCTCTCACACTCTCTCTCTCGGGCTGTCACTCTCCCTTGGCCCCAGTGATGTACTGGGCCATATGCACCACCCTCTGTAGTGCCTTGTGGTCGGAGGCCGAGCAGTTGCCTTTTCAGTCTCCTGAGGTGGAATAGGTTTTGTTGTGCCCTCTTCACGACTGTGTCGGTGTGCTTGGCCCATGTTAGTTTATTGGTGATGTGGACACCAAGGAACTTGAACTTCTCAACCTGCTCCACTACAGCCCTGTCGATGAGAATGGGGGCGTGCTCGGTCCTCCTTTTCCTGTAGTCCACAATCATCTCCTTAGTCGTGATCAAGTTGAGGGGGAGGTTGTTGTCCTGGCACCACACGGCCAGGTCTCTGATCTCCCTATAGGCTGTCTCATTGTTGTCGGTGATCAGGCCCACCACTGTTGTGTCATCGGCAAACTTAATGATGGTGTTGGAGTCGTGCCTGGCCGTGCATTCATGAGTGAAAAGGGAGTACAGGAGGGGACTGAGCACGCACCTCTGAGGGGCCCCGTGTTAAGGATCAGCGTGGCGGATATGTTGTTACCTACACTTCTCACCTGGGGGTAGCCTGTCAGGAAGTCCAAGATCGAGTTGCAGAGGGAGGTGCTTAGTTCCAAGGTCCTTAGCTTAGTGATGAGCTTTGAGGGCACAATGGTGTGGAACACTGAGTTGTAGTCAATGAATATGATTCTCACATAGGTTTTGTCCAGGTGTGAATGGGCAGTGTGGAGTGCAATAGAGATTGTGTCACCTGTGGATCTGTTGGGGCAGTATGCAAATTAGATTGGGTCTATGGTTTCTGGGATAATGGTGTTGATGTGAGCCATGACCAGCCTTTCAAAGCACTTTATACCTACAGATGTGAGTACTCCTGGTCAGTAGTTTTTTTTTAGGAAAGTTACCTTAGTGTTCTTGGGCACAGGGACTACAGTGGTCTGCTTGAAACATGTAGGTATTACAGACTCAGACAGGGCGAGGTTGAAAATGTCAGTTTAGACACTTGCCAGTTGGTCAGCGCATGCTTAGAGTACACGTCCTGGTAATCCGTCTGGCCCTGCGGCCTTGTGAATGTTGACCTGTTTAAAGGTCTTACTCACATCGGCTGCGGAGAAGGTGATCACACATTTGTCCGGGAACAGCTGGTGCTCTCATGCATGTTTCATTGTTACTTGCCTCGAAGTGAGCATAGAAGTAATTTAGCTCATCTGGTAGGCTTGTGTCACTGGGCAGCTCGTGGCTGTGCTTCCCTTTGTATTCTGTAATAGTTTGCAAGCCCTGCCACATCTAACGAGCGTCGGAGCAGTATGATCCTATCTTCGTCCTGTATTGACGCTTTGCCTGTTTGATGGTTTGTCGGAGGGCATAGCGGTATTTCTTATAAGCTTCCGGGTTATAGTCTGCTCCTTGAAAGCGGCAGCTCCACCCTTTAGCTCAGTGTGGATGTTGCCTGTAATCCATGGCTTCTGGTTGGGGTATGTACGTACAGTTACTGTAGGGACGACGTCATCGATGCACTTATTGATGAAGCCAGTGACTGATGTGGTGTCCTCCTCAATGGCATCAGATGAATACCGGAACATATTCCAGTCTGTGCTAGTTAAACAGCACTGTAGCTTAGCATCTGCTTCATCGGACCACTTGTTTATTGACCGAGTCACTGGTGCCTCCTACTTTCATTTTTGCTGATAAGCAGGAATCAGGAGGATAGAATTATGGTCATACTTGCCAAATGGAGGGCGAGGGACAGCTTTGTTTGCGTCTCTGTGTTTGGAGTAAAGTTGGTCGAGAGTTTTTTTTCTCCTCTGGTTGCACATTTAACATGCTGGTAGAAATGAGGGAAAACGGATTAGAATTAGTGTTTTCCTGTTTGCTTATGGAGGTATACAGCTCACTGAGTGAGGTCTTAGTGCCAGCATCGGTCTGTGGACAGCTACGAAAAATACAGATGAAAACTCTCTAGGTAGATAGTCTGGTCTACAGCTTATCATGAGATACTCTACCTCAGGCGGGCAAAACCTTGAGGCTTCCTTAGATATCGTGCACCAGCTATTGTTTACAAATATACATAGACCGCCGCCCCATGTCTTCCCAGAGGCTGCTGTTCTATCCTGCTGATGCAATGTATAACCTACCAGCTGTATGTTATTCATGTCGTCGTTCAGCCACTACTCTGTGAAACATAAGACATTACAGTTTATGTCCCGTTGATAGGATATACGTGCTTTTAGCTTGTCCAATTTATTTTCCAGTGATTGTATGTTGGCCAGTTGTACGGATGCCAAGGGCAGATTAGCCACTCGTCGGCAGATCCAAGGCACCCCAATCTCTTTTTACACAATATCGTTTCCGTCTCTTTCTCCATTGAATGACGGGGATGAGAGCCTGTTCGGGTGTCTGGAGTACATCTCTCTCGTCCGACTCATTAAAGAGAAATTATTTGTCTAGTTCAAGGTGAATAATCGCTGTTCTTATTTCCAGAAGCTCTATTCAGTCATAGGAGACAGTAGCAGCAACATTATGTACAAAATAAGTTACAAAAAATGTGAAAAAACAATCCAAATGGCATGGTTGATTAAGAGTCCATGAAACGGCAGTCATCCTCTCCCACCCCATCTTAGGCGTGCTTGTGTTCCATCCTATTTGAAAAGGTACATTAGAATGAAACAAAGCATCCCTGAGGCGAGCGTTGGTTCATAGAATGACAGCCTTTGACTGTAGAGAGTCATCTGCTGCCATGTTGTCTCTCATTTGTGAGTGTGACGCTGTGACCGGTGTTTGTTACTCATGTGTGTGTGTTGTGCAGGTGTTGCGTTTGCTCGTGCATGCATGCGTGCGTGCCAGGTAACTGTAAGTAAGGACCAGTTGTTGTGTGGGTCCATTCCATTCAGATAATTAAAAGCACCAGGCCATTAACACCCAGTCAGCCTCTGTCTCAGTTGGAGCTCAGGAACTCCTGTGTTCTATAAATACAGTAGTTAACAGCAGCGCTGTGATGGGGTAGGAGCCTGGGAGGGGTGTGTGGGGTGGGCTGGGGCTGCGGTAGGAGCCTGGGAGGGGTGTATGGGGTGGGCTGGGACTGCGTTAGGAGCCTGGGAGGGGTGTGTGGGGTGGGCTGGGGCTGCGGTAGGAGCCTGGGAGGGGTGTGGTGGTGGGCAGGAGCTGGGGTAGGAGCTTGGGAGAGATGTGGGGGTGGGCTGGGGCTGAAGAAGTGGACTACCCTAGGAGGAGGAGCCTGGGATGAAGTGTGGTGGTAGGAGGCTGGGGTGGTCGGGGTGAGGTAGGAGCCTAGAACTAGGGCTGGGGGTGAGACTGGGGCTTGGGAGGCAGGTGGTATAGGGAACATTAATAACTGCCTAATAAAAACTTGGGCCAAGCAGGGCTTACCAATGACCTCCACTGTTTCCTAACATAAAGGGGGATCAAATCAAATCAAATGTATTTATATAGCCCTTTGTACATCAGCTGATATCTCAAAGTGCTGTACAGAAACCCAGCCTAAAACCACAAACAGCAAGCAATGCAGGTGTAGAAGCACGATATAATGAAAGTTTCACTCATTCTCAGAGTCCAGCCACGCATTGTTCTGTTCCTTCCCTGGGACTGGGCAGTGCCTGTGTCCCAAATGTCACCTTATTCCCTTTATAGTGCACTACTGTTGGCTAGGGCTCAATAGGGTTCAATAGGGCTCTGGTAAAAAAGTAGTGCACTATAAGGAATAGGGTGCACAATATCACAGCCTCTGTCTCCATCTCCCACAATATCACAGCCTCTGTCTCGATCTCCCACAATATCACAGCCTCTGTCTCCATCTCCCACGATATCACAGCCTCTGTCTCCATCTCCCACGATATCACAGCCTCTGTCTCCATCTCCCACGATATCACAGCCTCTGTCTCCATCTCCCACAATATAAAAGCCTCTGTCTCTGAGACAGTTTAATGATGGATGGTAGGTCAATGGCCAACAGTCAGCAGTGCTCATACCATGGAAATAGAATGACTAGAGCAGGAAAAGCCCCTGGACAGTGCACTCATTGGGCATGCTGAACACAGCTAACATGAGATTATATTTCTATAGTCCGTCCATGTTACTGAGCCTTGTCACTGTTATGTAAATGGGAAGGTTGGGAACCAAACCCATCAAATTATATTCAGTTATATTTGTGTTGTGCTTAATGTGACATTTCACAAAAAAACTACTTCAATAATATAGTACAATGACTTCATAACTTATTCAATGACCAACAGTAAAGCAGAAGATTCCATATATTGGTATTTTTACCTGTGCGTTACCAAAAACTTGACAAAGTAAGCTATAGATGTCATTCCCATAGCAACGATTAAAACATTCCCTAACCAGAAACCGTGGATTGATGGCAGCATTCGTGTGGAACTGAAAGCGCGAACCACTGCTTTTAATCAGGGCAAGGTGTCTGGTAACATGACCGAATACAAACAGTGCAGCTATTCCCTCCGCAAGGCTATCAAACAAGCTAAGCGTCAGTACAGAGACAAAGTAGAATCTCAATTCAACGGCTCAGACACAAGAGGCATGTGGCAGGGTCTACAGTCAATCACGGACTACAGGAAGAAATCCAGCCCAGTCACGGACCAGGATGTCTTGCTCCCAGGCAGACTAAATAACTTTTTGCCCGCTTTGAGGACAATACAGTGCCACTGACACGGCCTGCAACGAAAACATGCGGTCTCTCCTTCACTGCAGCCGAGGTGAGTAAAACATTTAAACGTGTTAACCCTCGCAAGGCTGCAGGCCCAGACGGCATCCCCAGCCGCGCCCTCAGAGCATGCGCAGACCAGCTGGCCGGTGTGTTTACGGACATATTCAATCAATCCCTATACCAGTCTGCTGTTCCCACATGCTTCAAGAGGGCCACCATTGTTCCTGTTCCCAAGAAAGCTAAGGTAACTGAGCTAAACGACTACCGCCCGTAGCACTCACATCCGTCATCATGAAGTGCTTTGAGAGACTAGTCAAGGACCATATCACCTCCACCCTACCCGACACCCTAGACCCACTCCAATTTGCTTACCGCCCAAATAGGTCCACAGACGATGCAATCTCAACCACACTGCACACTGCCCTAACCCATCTGGACAAGAGGAATACCTATGTGAGAATGCTGTTCATCGACTACAGCTCGGCATTCAACACCATAGTACCCTCCAAGCTCGTCATCAAGCTCGAGACCCTGGGTCTCGACCCCGCCCTGTGCAACTGGGTACTGGACTTCCTGACGGGCCGCCCCCAGGTGGTGAGGGTAGGCAACAACATCTCCTCCCCGCTGATCCTCAACACTGGGGTCCCACAAGGGTGCGTTCTGAGCCCTCTCCTGTACTCCCTGTTCACCCACGACTGCGTGGCCACGCACGCCTCCAACTCAATCATCAAGTTTGCGGACGACACAACAGTGGTAGGCTTGATTACTAACAACGACGAGACGGCCTACAGGGAGGAGGTGAGGGCCCTCGGAGTGTGGTGTCAGGAAAATAACCTCACACTCAACGTCAACAAAACTAAGGAGATGATTGTGGACTTCAGGAAACAGCAGAGGGAACACCCCCCTATCCACATCGATGGAACAGTAGTGGAGAGGGTAGCAAGTTTTAAGTTCCTCGGCATACACATCACAGACAAACTGAATTGGTCCACTCACACAGACCGCATCGTGAAGAAGGCGCAGCAGCGCCTCTTCAACCTCAGGAAGCTGAAGAAATTTGGCTTGTCACCAAAAGCACTCACAAACTTCTACAGATGCACAATCGAGAGCATCCTGTCGGGCTGTATCACCGCCTGGTACGGCAACTGCTCCGCCCTCAACCGTAAGGCTCTCCAGAGGGTAATGAGGTCTGCACAACGCATCACCGGGGGCAAACTACCTGCCCTCCAGGACACCTACACCACCCGATGTTACAGGAAGGCCATAAAGATCATCAAGGACATCAACCACCCGAGCCACTGCCTGTTCACCCCGCTATCATCCAGAAGGCGAGGTCAGTACAGGTGCATCAAAGCTGGGACCGAGAGACTGAAAAACAGCTTCTATCTCAAGGCCATCAGACTGTTAAACAGCCACCACTAACATTGAGTGGCTGCTGCCAACACACTGACAATGACACTGACTCAACTCCAGCCACTTTAATAATGGGAATTGATAGGAAATGATGTAAATATATCACTAGCCACTTTAAACAATGCTACCTTATATAATGTTACTTACCCTACATTATTCATCTCATATGCATACGTATATACTGTACTCTATATCATCGACTGCATCCTTATGTAATACATGTATCACTAGCCACTTTAACTATGCCACTTTGTTTACATACTCATCTCATATGTATATACTGTACTCGATATCATCTACTGTATCTTGCCTATGCTGCTCTGTACCATCACTCATTCATATATCCTTATGTACATATTCTTTATCCCCTTACACTGTGTATAAGACAGTAGTTTTGGAATTGTTAGTTAGATTACTTGTTGGTTATTACTGCATTGTCGGAACTAGAAGCACAAGCATTTCGCTACACTCGCATTAACATCTGCTAACCATGTGTATGTGACAAATAAAATTTGATTTGATTTATAGTACTAAGAGGATAATTCAATAAAACTTTTTGTCAAGTTTCTAATTTGGGTCTTGATGATCATAGGGGCGGCCTGCTGTATTTTCTCCCTCCCAATGGGGGAATCAGCCCTGTAACCGGGCCTGTTTCTGATGATTCATGTCCTGCCCACATCCACACTTTTCCTCTTTCCTGCCATAACTCTCTCACTTTGCTAGGTAGCAGACAGCTGCCCCTTCACAGAGGATGTCAGTGTGTGAGTGTTTAAATGTGTGAGTGTTTAAGTGTGTGTGGGCTGATGTGTTAATCCAACCAGACAGAACTTCAGGTCTCCTATATGGCCTGAAAGAGGAAGGAGATGGGTGGATTGATGGATGGTGGAAAACGAAACAATTAAAAAATAGAGGGAGAGAGAGCACAACCACTGGGAAAGAGAGAGGGAGAGAAAGAGACCACCGGAGAAGAAAAGACCATGAAGCCCTCATGAGGGGTTTGGTTCGAAAGACCGTGAAGCCCTCATGAGGGGTTTGGTTCCAAGCTGGCAGACACTAGTATGGGCAAAGAGAGACACTCCGGTCGGTCAGTGGTACCAGACAGTAACATGGAGCCAAACCCCTGACCTTCAGAGTCTCTAGCTCTTTAAAGGTTGAGTGAGTGAAGTTTAATGGACAGGAAAGAATAAACGAAAAGAGAGAAAGACATAAAGATGTGATTTTCCCATGTCCTTTTTCCAACAGTATTCTGTAATGAGGACGTGGGGTTTGATCATATTCAGAGCTTGTGTTTTTTTTGCTTTTCGTTGTTTCCAAGTCCCGTGCCAAAAGAAACACTTTCTCTATGGTTCTCTCCGGTCGTATGGTCTCACAGTGGAAAGGATAGAGTACAGTACATGCCAATGCAATGCCAGTTGTTTAGTACATGTATTACATTTACCCTCTTCACCCTACTGAGCCAATCCAAACCGAGCTGCATTGAGCTGAAAGGACAATGAGTGGAGAAAATAAAGATGAGGTTGGCATGGTCTTCTGAAGCCCATATCCACTTCTGAAGGGCGTTTTATTACCAGTCTAGTTCAGATTGATAGCACCTAGAGAGGACTTAATCTGATGTCAACATAATAGGGTTCTTTCCAGGGTTGTAGTACTCAGCATTTTGAGTGTCTCGGTCTTGTGTCGGATACATTTGTATTCGGTCTTGACTCGGACAGGAAGGACTTGTAATTTCTTCCCGAGAACAGCGGAGTAAAAAACTAATAAACTAAAATAATTATCAGCTTTCATTCAACGAGCACATAAAACTGCTTAGCCAGGCCAAATATATACTCTTTTCTCAAAACATTAATATCTTAACAGTATTTATGTCTATTGTAGAAATCTGTGCGCAGTGGTGAACCATTTGGACCGGGACTTTAGTGTGTGACAGGTTTGTGCTGCTCAAAGGACAGCAACTGTCACTTCTTAATCCCCACTGATGCAAAGTAGTGTAGTAGAGATATACCATTTATGTAGTACAATAGTGAAATTATGGACAAAGTGGACTACACAATCGCAAAACATGTGCAATATATGAATATGCGCGCAGCACACACAGCCTAATTTCGGCAGAATATCGTCTGCAGGCAGGAAGAGGAACATCTCTCAACTGGTTTTGTCATGGATCAGCTCACAGAATGACATCGGTAGCCGTTAGGTAGGAAAGATGTTTCAATTTATGATATCTACCAGTAAATGCTAACTAGGCAACAATGGGTGTGCAAACCAGGTATTGAAAAAACTTAGTTTGAAGTCTTGGTTAGTAGGCTATTTGTGATGTGCAATTCAGTCATGTGCTGTTTGCGTTTGGGGTGTAGGGATGAGTTTGCCTGGTGGACACAGGCCCACCCACTGGGGAGCCAGGTCCTGCCCACCCAATCAGATTGAGCAAAAACAAAAAAAGAATGCATTATTATCACAAAAACACAGTTCCACTCACCAGATAATGATCATTTAAAACAACCCTTTCCTGCAGTCAGGGAACAAAATTGCCCTCTTTGGCCTCATGGGTGGAATGTTATTCATATTTAATAACATTTTTTTTTTTACAGATGAATCTGGTGTTTCTATGTCAAACAGCTTTGTTTTATTTCATTCTTCAGATATATTCAGTGCCAGTCAAAAGTTTGGACACACCTGATCATTCCAGGGTTTTTCATTATTTTTACTATTTTCTACATTGTATAATAATAGTGAAGACATCAAAACTATTAAATAACACATAGAATCCTGTAGTAACCAAAAAAGAATGGTATTGTACACATATATTTTGTTATATAGTGAGGTGTATACTTGGTATTGAATCGGTCTCGCTTTAGGTGGTCTTAAACACTGGCTCTTTCTCATAACAATCTCAGCAATTCAAGATTTGGTTCTGGGTTCCGAAATTACATTGTGCTTGAACTGCCATTTGGTTTCTCTTTGTGTCTCTACAGAAGGACGTGAAAGACGTATTCACAGCCATCACCTTTGAGGTGGCCTACACCCTGGGGAAGCATGTGGTGAACGGTCACCTGGACAAAGACCTGCCTGCTCTTACACCTGTACTGCGCTGGAGGAAAGGAGACCAGATGGCAGCAAAGAATGAGGTAACAGGCTACAGCTGTTGTTGCCTAATATCTAGGTTGAATGAGGTAACAGGCTACAGCTGTTGTTGCCTATTATCTAGGTTGAATGAGGTAACAGGCTACAGCTGTTGTTGCCTATTATCTAGGTTGAATGAGGTAACAGGCTACAGCTGTTGTTGCCTAATATCTAGGTTGAATGAGGTAACAGGCTACAGCTGTTGTTGCCTATTATCTAGGTTGAATGAGGTAACAGGCTACAGCTGTTGTTGCCTAATATCTAGGTTGAATGAGGTAACAGGCTACAGCTGTTGTTGCCTATTATCTAGGTTGAATGAGGTAACAGGCTACAGCTGTTGTTGCCTATTATCTAGGTTGAATGAGGTAACAGGCTACAGCTGTTGTTGCCTATTATCTAGGTTGAATGAGGTAACAGGCTCAGCTGTTGCCTATTATCTAGGTTGAATGAGGTAACAGGCTACAGCTGTTGTTGCCTATTATCTAGGTTGAATGAGGTAACAGGCTACAGCTGTTGTTGCCTATTATCTAGGTTGAATGAGGTAACAGGCTCAGCTGTTGCCTATTATCTAGGTTGAATGAGGTAACAGGCTACAGCTGTTGTTGCCTATTATCTAGGTTGAATGAGGTAACAGGCTACAGCTGTTCTTGCCTATTTCTAGGTTGAAATCAAATTTTATTTGTCACATGCGCCGAATACAACAGGTGTTACCTTACAGTGAAATGCTTACTTACAAGCCCTTAACCAACAATGCTATAAGAAGTTTTTTTTTTTTTAAGTGTTAAGTAAAAAAAAATAGAAAATAATAGTAACAGAATTAAACAGCAACAGTAAAATAACAAGCGAGGCTGTATACAGCGGGGACCGGTACAGAGTCAGTGTGTGGCGGCACCAGTTAGATGATGTAATTGAAGTAATATGTACATGTAGGTAGAGTTAAAGGGACTATGCATAGATAATAAACAAAGAGTAGCAGCAGCGTAAAGAGGGGCCTGTGTAGTTCTTTGATTAGCTGTTCAGGAGCTATTGTGGTGCCTATAGCTAAGTTTTATTGTATTTTTTATTTAACCTTCATTTAACTAGGAACGTAAGTTAAGAACAAATTCTTATTTACAATGATGGCCTACACCAGCCAAACCCGGACGATGTTGGGCCAAATGTGCACCCCCCCTATGGGACTCCCAATCACGGTCAGTTGTGATACAGCCTGGATTGAATGAGGTAACAGGCTACAGCTGTTGTGTTGCATATATCTTGGTTGAATGAGGTAACAGGCTACAGCTGTTGTGTTGCATATATCTAGGTTGAATGAGGTAACAGGCTACAGATGTTGTGCTGCATATATCTAGGTTGAATGAAGTAACAGGCCACAGCTGTTCTACCTACAGTTGAAGTCGGAAGTTTACATACACCTTAGCCAACTACATTTAAACTCAGTTTTCATAATTCCTGACGTTTAATCCTAGTAAAAAAATTCCCTGTTTTAGGTCAGTTAGGATCACCACTTTATTTAAAGAATGTGAAATGTCAGGAAATTAGTAGAGTGATTTATTTCAGCTTGTATTTCTTTCATCACATTCCCAGTGGATCAGAAGTTTATATACACTCAATTAGTATTGGGTAGGATTGCCTTTAAATTGTTAAACTGGGTCAAACGTTTGGGTAGCAATCCACAAGCTTCCCACAATAACTTCCCACAATCCACAAGCTTCCCACAATAAGTGACAGAGCTGGTGTAACCGAGTCAGGTTTGTATGCCTCCTTGCTCACACACGCTTTTTCAGTTCTGCCCACAAATGTTCTATGGGATTGAGGCGAGGGCGACTCCAATACCTTGACTTTGTTGTCCTTAAGCCATTTTGCCACAACTTTGGAAGTATGCTTGGGGTCATTGTCTATTTGGAAGACCCATTTGCGTCCAAGCTTTAACTTCCTGACTGATGTCTTGAGATGTTGCTGTTGTTCTGGGATTGATTTGCACATTTCACACAAGTACATTCATCTCTAGGAGACAGAACGCGTCTCCTTCCTGAGCAGTATAATGGCTGCATGATCCCATGGTGTTTATACTTGCATACTATTGTTTGTACAGATGAACGTGGTACCTTCAGGCATTTGGAAATTTCTCCCAAGGATGAACCAGACTTGTGGATGTCTATCATTTTTTTCCCTGAGGTCTTGGCTGATTTCTTTTGATTTTCCCACAATGTCAAGCAAAGAGGCACAGAGTTTGAAGGTAGGCCTTGACATATATCCACAGGTACATCTCCAATTGACTCAAATGATGTCCATTAGCCTATCAGAAGCTTCTAAAGCCATGACATAATTTTCTGGAATTTTCCAAGCTGTTTAAAGGCACAGTCAACTTAGTGTATGTAAACTTCTGACTAACTGGAATTGTGATATGTTATCTGTCTGTAAACAATTGTTGGAAAAATCACTTGTGTCATGCACAAAGTAGATATCCTAACCTACTTGCCAATACTTTTGTTTGTTAACAAGAAATATGTGGAGTGGTTGAAAAACGAGTTTCAATGACTCCAACTTAAATGTATGTCAACTTCCGACTTCAACTGTATATATAGGTTGAATGAGGTAACAGGCTCCAGCTGTTTTGCCTATATTTAGGTTGACTGAGGTCACAGGCTACAGCTGTTGTGTCGCCTATATGTAGGTTGAAATGTTCTCACACAACATACTATAGTGACAACACCTTGCTTTCATGCTAAGAGTTTTGGTGTAAAGGCTAAGGTGTGTGGTTGACAGTCTCTGGATCCAGGTTTGAGTCCTGGTTTGATTTACCCCCCGAATTCCGGCAGTACTCTCTACTGAGAGTCAACCATAATATTGTGACCATAACCATGAACACCAAGGTTCCAAAGAAACCCCCTAGGATTGTGGTCAAAATAAATTTTAAAACATTTAATCATGAGTTATTTCTAAATGATTTAGCTGCTGTACCCTGGGAGCTGATTTATCTAGAGGATGTTTTAAATCACGCTACAGAATGTTTTATTGATTTGCTCACTGAGATAATGGACAGTCATGCCCCTATAAGAAAGAGATCAGTTGGTGCCCGTCCATCTCCATAGATTGATGATGAATTGGGTGAGGCTTTTTCTCAAAGAAATATGGCAAAAGTCTTAGCAGCCAAGTCAAAATTAGAAATTGATGAACAGAATTATAGAACATTACGTAATTATGCAGTAAATTGAATCGAAGGGAAAAAAAGTTATTTTACAACAATGCTTTTACTGATTGTAAAAATGATTGTAAAAAGGTATGGAACACAGTTAAGGGCTTACTTGGTACATCTATCTCATCATGCCCATCTAGTGTGGAGGTTGACGGGAGAATAATAACAAAACCAGTTGATATTGCCAATCATTTTCCAGATTTATTTACACAGAAAATTAAATTACTAAGCAACAATGTAGACATAAATTCTTCCAAACAAGCTATTGTCCAATGGATTGATGATCATATTATGAGCAATAAAAGCAAAGTATCTTCTTCCTCTGTTAGCAGAGGAATGTCTAGAAATGACCTCAAAGAAATAACCTCAGATTATCGTTATTCGGTTACCACCTGGTTTTGCCACCTGGTTTTGCCACCTGGTTTTGCCACCTGGTTTTCTTTCAACGAGCCGAATTTGGAAGATTGATCAATTTAGTTATTTTTCGATTACTCTCTGTCATGTTTCCTCTTCTAGACATGGTTCGAGAGGAACTGCCTGTCTGATGACTGTGCTGCTGACCTGAGACTCCATGGGAAACTACTGCTTTCTGGGTAAAAAAACACACTCACACTCTGTTCTTCTGTTTGACCACTCACTTGGTTTATATCTATTCGAGTGTATGTTTTGGACATGTTTAACTATACTTGTCAGGACCAGAAGTCAGCCACAAGTAGTAAATGAACAAAAATGTGATCAACTGGGGATATTTTGTTGGTCCCCACAAAGTCAAATGCTATTTCTAGGGGGTTTAGGGTTATGGTTAGAATTAGGGTTAGGAGCTAGGGTTAGATTTAGGGTTAAGGTTAGGTTTTCGGGTTAGGATAGGGGTTAGGAAAAATAGGATTTTGAATGGGACTGAATTGTGTGTTGTTTAGTTGTACAAGATTGTGTGTGTGTGCTAGCACGCGTTCTCTTCTGGCCTCTGCTCACCACTCCGCTATGAAAGGAGACTGAGGTCATGCTGTACACACTGAGGTGTGGGTGTGGTCAGTGGAACTATGATGTGTGCTCATTGGCTCTTGTTGTCATTGGAAGCCATCCATGCTTTCTCCATATTTAGTGAGGGAGGTCCTTTTCCTCTTGTATGAATCATTGGCAGTGTGGACTTTTGGAAACCAATAGCTGTTGTAATTCAGTGGTTCATTGGTATTACTACTAGTATAACAGCTTAGTTATATATTACTAGTGTCCTTTGCTTGTGTGTGGAGTGAAAATCTCTCATATCTCCATTGTAGTTCTCATAATGACTTTATAACTGAGAGTATTACCTTTAGAAAAGAAAGAAAGCTTCTTCTGAATGACCATAATATTCTCTACCAGGCTCCATATCCGCCTCCCTCTAGCCTTGGCAAGTGTGAGGAGCGTACGGAACGTCTCACAATCTTTTAACTGATTCTGTCCCTATCAAATAGAAGTAATTATTCCATTCCTGCGTCTAGGCTCCACGTGCGGTCCCATCTGGCCCTAGGAGGAGTGAGGAATGTCTCTCTGAACGTGACCATCTCCAACGCAGGGGACGATGCCTACGACACCAACATCTACTTCAACTTCTCCAGAGATGTCTTCTATATCAACTACTGGCAGAAGGTTGGTTGTTGTTCTATTGTTGTTGTAAGTGGGGGATGTTGTGTGAAAGGTTTCATACATTGATTGGTTGTTCTGTCTTTTCATTCTGCTGTCTCTTCATGACTATTGTTGTGTATGTTTGTTTACATGTTGAAATGTCGGTTGTTTACATTTTAGGACTCATGTCTAGTGTTTCTTTGGTTAGGGGTTGTTACGGTGATGTTTTGAAATTAATACATTTTGGGAAAGTTGAATTAACAGTTGATCAATGGTTACTGTAGGAAATGGAAGATTCCAGCAATCAGGAGGGAGTAACCAGAAAGGGAACCCTACAACTGGGTATCCCACAACTGAAAATTCTTTAAAATCTCAGAATTTTGGCTAAGTTTCCAGAATTATACAACTCTAACAAGAGCACAAGACCTAACTAAAATACTCCTCATTCAACAACACCATTCGCTGAGGCTATATGTTTCAACAACACCATTCGCTGAGGCTATATGTTTCAACAACACCATTCGCTGAGGCTATATGTTTCAACAACACCATTCGCTGAGGCTATATGTTTCAACAACACCATTCGCTGAGGCTATGTTTCAACAACACCATTCGCTGAGGCTATGTTTCAACAACACCATTCGCTGAGGCTATGTTTCAACAACACCATTCGCTGAGGCTATGTTTCAACAACACCATTCGCTGAGGCTATGTTTCAACAACACCATTCGCTGAGGCTATGTTTCAACAACACCATTCGCTGAGGCTATGTTTCAACAACACCATTCGCTGAGGCTATGTTTCAACAACACCATTCGCTGAGGCTGTTTCAACAACACCATTCGCTGAGGCTATGTTTCAACAACACCCATACAAACATAACATATACTACATACTTAATGAGTATATACCACATACTATTAGTTGATATTAGTATATTGTAAAAAACAGTATCCTATCAGCTGAGCGTCCTAGTGCTTTGCCTGTCTTCTGGAAGTTGATGCTGTTATGCAACCTCTTGCCTGCTTGTTAGCATAACAAATTACTAGCTAGACATTATACGACTTTGGATGTGTTCTTAAATTCAATTTGGAGTTCTGGAGTGCTCTTAGACTGCGCTCTGGGCGCAGCGTTTCGCTCTCAGAGCATTGAGAGAGCAAACTGGACACTCTGGCAGGAGATTCGGGTTGATTCAAGCATTCTGCCCTTACAACGACAGTCAAGCACCCAAGATAACTGGCTGACGTTGTCTAACTTGTGAGCTTCTTCCAGACACAAATGAGAGAACACCTCACTCTGACCATTTTACCCACCCTAGCAGAGCTGGTTATCCAGAGCATTGTTGAATGTAACTGTGCTGCTGGCAACAATTGAATTATGTTTTTTTTGCCAATGTTTACTGACAATGCTAAGAAGCTAAGAATGACTAAGAATGAAAGGAATGATCAAGTCAATAAGTGTTGGTTTTGATAGCATATAGGTACTATACTGGTAAGCTTGATATATTCGTAGCCAACTAATGTTAGGTAGCTAACATACCGGTACATACTGCTGTAATGATATGCTATATGGTTCGTACAGATTGTGCGGCTAACAAATTGTCAGCCAATAGAACGTGTAAGGTAACTTATTTGAAATGTCACTACTTTATTACATTGCTCAACATTTTCTTCACATTTGTCATAATTAGTGAAAGCAATGAATTTGTGTCCGCTCTCGTTGGACTTCCGCCAATTTCTCTAAATCTGAAAACGATGTGAAGCCATGCCCATTTTTGGAAGAATTGCATTATGGGGCCTAAAAGCACGGAACTAATGTCCACTGCTTGTGTACTTCTCATTTTGGCAAATGTAGTACAACATCCAGAAACTTTTGGCATGCTAACTACAGTGGGGCAAAAAACGTATTTAGTCAGCCACCAATTGTGCAAGTTCTCTCACTTAAAAAGATGAGAGGCCTGTAATTTTCATCATAGCTACACTTCAACTATGACAGACAGCATGTGGAAAGAAAATCCAGAAAATCACATTGTAGGATTTTTAATTAATTAATTTGCAAATTATGGTGGAAAATAAGTATTTGGTCACCTACAAACAAGCAAGATTTCTGGCTCTCACAGACCTGTAACTTCTTCTTTAAGAGGCTCCTCTGTCCTCCACTCGTTACCTGTATTAATGGCACCTGTTTGAACTTGTTATCAGTATAAAAGACACCTGTCCACAACCTCAAACAGTCACACTCCAAACTCCACTATGGCCAAGACCAAAGAGCTGTCAAAGGACACCAGAAACAAAATTGTAGACCTGCACCAGGCTGGGAAGACTGAATCTGCAATAGGTAAGCAGCTTGGTTTGAAGAAATCAACTGTGGGAGCAATTATTAGGAAATGGAAGACAAACAAGACCACTGATAATCTCCCTCGATCTGGGACTCCACGCAAGATCTCACCCCATGGGGTCAAAATGATCACAACATCCCCTTGCTTAAGCCAGTACATGTCCAGGCCCGTCTGAAGTTTGCTAGAGACCATTTGGATGATCCAGAAGAAGATTGGGAGAATGTCATATGGTCAGATGAAACCAAAATATAACTTTTTGGTAAAAACTCAACTCGTCGTGTTTGGAGGACAAAGAATGCCGAGTTGCATCCAAAGAACACCATACCTACTGTGAAGCATGGGGGTGGAAATATGCTTTGGGGCTGTTTATCTGCAAAGGGACCAGGACGACTGATCTGTGTAAAGGAAAGAATGAATGGGGCCATGTATCGTGAGATTTTGAGTGAAAACCTCCTTCCATCAGCAAGGGCATTGAAGATGAAACGTGGCTGGGTCTTTCAGCATGACAATGATCCCAAACACACCGCCCGGGCAATGAAGGAGTGGCTTCGTAAGAAGCATTTCAAGGTCCTGGAGTGGCCTAGCTAGTCTCCAGATCTCAACCCCATAGAAAATCTTTGGAGGGAGTTGAAAGTCCGTGTTGCCCAGCAACAGCCCCAAAACATCACTGCTCTAGAGGAGATCTGCATGGAGAAATGGGCCAAAATACCAGCAACAGTGTGTGAAAACCTTGTGAAGACTTACAGAAAACGTTTGACCTCTGTCATTGCCAACAAAGGGTATATAACAAAGTATTGAGATAAACTTTTGTTATTGACCAAATACTTATTTTCCACCATAATTTGCAAATAAATTCATAAAAAATCCTACAATGTAATTTTCTGGATTTTTTTTCTTCTAATTTTGTCTGTCATAGTTGAAGTGTACCTATGATGAAACTTACAGGCCTCATCTTTTTAAGTGGGAGAACTTGCACAATTGGTGGCTGACTAAATACTTTTTTGCCCCACTGAATATCCATACTGTGATCAATAAGCACACTATATACTCAATTTATATCACAAATAGTATGGTTAGTGCGGTAATAGAATGGTTAGTGCGGTAATAGAATGGTTAGTGCGGTAATAGTATGGTTAGTGCGGTAATAGTATGGTTAGTGCGGTAATAGTATGGTTAGTGCGGTAATAGTATGGTTAGTGCGGTAATAGTATGGTTAGTGTGGTAATAGTATGGTTAGTGAGGTAATAGTATGGTTAGTGAGGTAATAGTATGGTTAGTGCGGTAATAGTATGGTTAGTGCGGTAATAGTATGGTTAGTGCGGTAATAGTATGGTTAGTGCGGTAATAGTATGGTTAGTGCGGTAATAGTATGGTTAGTGAGGTAATAGTATGGTTAGTGAGGTAATAGTATGGTTAGTGAGGTAATAGTATGGTTAGTGAGGTAATAGTATGGTTAGTGAGGTAATAGTATGGTTAGTGAGGTAATAGTATGGTTAGTAGTGAGGTAATAGTATGGTTAGTGAGGTAATAGTATGGTTAGTGAGGTAATAGTATGGTTAGTGAGGTAATAGTATGGTTAGTGCGGTAATAGTATGGTTAGTGCGGTAATAGTATGGTTAGTGAGGTAATAGTATGGTTAGTGCGGTAATAGTATGGTTAGTGAGGTAATAGTATGGTTAGTGAGGTAATAGTATGGTTAGTGAGGTAATAGTATGGTTAGTGCGGTAATAGTATGGTTAGTGAGGTAATAGTATGGTTAGTGAGGTAATAGTATGGTTAGTGCGGTAATAGTATGGTTAGTGCGGTAATAGTATGGTTAGTGAGGTAATAGTATGGTTAGTGCGGTAATAGTATGGTTAGTGCGGTAATAGTATGGTTAGTGAGGTAATAGTATGGTTAGTGAGGTAATAGTATGGTTAGTGAGGTAATAGTATGGTTAGTGAGGTAATAGTATGGTTAGTGCGGTAATAGTATGGTTAGTGCGGTAATAGTATGGTTAGTGAGGTAATAGTATGGTTAGTGAGGTAATAGTATGGTTAGTGAGGTAATAGTATGGTTAGTGAGGTAATAGTATGGTTAGTGAGGTAATAGTATGGTTAGTGCGGTAATAGTATGGTTAGTGAGGTAATAGTATGGTTAGTGAGGTAATAGTATGGTTAGTGAGGTAATAGTATGGTTAGTGAGGTAATAGTATGGTTAGTGAGGTAATAGTATGGTTAGTGAGGTAATAGTATGGTTAGTGAGGTAATAGTATGGTTAGTGAGGTAATAGTATGGTTAGTGAGGTAATAGTATGGTTAGTGAGGTAATAGTATGGTTAGTGAGGTAATAGTATGGTTAGTGAGTATTCGAACACAGCTTATATCTTATGACGTGAAACGTATTTGAGACAGTATTTTCCAGCATTCATAGTATATCTGATTGTGAACCTCCACATTTAAGCCCAGACTTTTTCCCCGAAACTGTAAATGTGTTTCCCAGAAGAGGGGGAGGGCGTTGGCTCTAGGCTAGAGGTTAGGTTAGTGTGCTGTCTGTCTGTCTGCTCTCTGACAATTGTTGTTACATAGGATAACAGCAGACAGACCTAGTCAGACCTGAGTAAGATGCCATGTTTCTCTAGCCAATGCTTTCTCTACACCAATCCAATTACTTTTCATTCCATGATGGGGAGTGTGAAACTGTATGAAAGGGTAGTGTGCACATGTATGGAAGGGAAGTGTGCATGTGAATGGAGAATGGGGACACAGCCTCAGTTTTTGTAAGGCCAGCAGAACAGACCTAATCATACTGGGGAGAGATGCCATGTCAGTCAAAGCTTAGGAAAGAGGGAGGGCAGGAGGGAGGGAGAAGAATGGACATTGAATATAAATTCAATCTAATATGCACAATAATATTTGACCTAAAATATTGCAAAAATAATATTTTAAGGGTTTTCGTTTCACCTGGCTAATTGAATGAACTATTAACTTCAGGTTTAGTATTGGTTTACCTCCTGTAACAGACTCTTTCTTTGTCTGGGAAGCTAATAGGTTGAGGTAGTGTGTAGAATACAGTATGCTAGTATGGGTATTCAAACACAGCTTATGTTTCCTACAGTCGTCAGACTAAGGCTGTTGCTGTGTGTGAGACTCCTCCAGACCTGGGTTTAAATACCTTTGAACGGATCTCAAATACTTTATAATATATAATGTATATTAGCTTTACATGATTGGGCTTGCCTGTTGCAATGGAGCCAATGGAACAGTCCATAAAGTGCAAACCCCACAACACCTGGCACTCAAGGCAAAGTATTTTAAATATTTTAAATAATATTTGAATGCAGGTCTGGCTGTGAGAGAGTCGTGTCCTCTTTTTAATAATGTTCCCTTCCTGTCTGTGACTTCCTGGTCCCGCTGATCTCTCTAACTATCAGCTTCTTAAACAAAAAGTCTCTCAACCTAGCAGCTTCTTAAACTTCTTCGGGATCGGTGTCCCATCCATGGGATGGTTGAGCTAATGTGATCAGTATGAAGTTGTAAGTAGGAAGAACATTTTCACGGACATATCTGATATTGACGGAAAGCTTAAATTATTGTTAATCTAACTGCACTGTCCAATTCACAGTAGCTATTACAGTGAAAGAATACCATGCTATTGTTTGAGGAGAGTGCAAAATTTTGAACATGAAAAGTTGTTCATAAACAAATTAGGCAAATCTGTGCAATCTTGATCCAAAATTTGAACAGAAATTCATTGGATCAGTCTAAAACTTTGCACGTACACTGCTGCCATCTAGTGGCCAAAATCTAAATTGCTCAAATAATGCATTATGGCCTTTCTCTCATCAAAGATGATGGTACAAAAAACAAAAGAAAGGTTTTTTTTCTTCTTTGTATTATCTTTTACCAGATCTATTGTGTTATATTCTCCTACATTAATTCCACATTTCCACAAACCTCAAAGTGTTTCCTTTCAAATGGTGCCAAGAATATGCATATCCTTGCTTCAGGGCCTGAGCTACAGGCAGTTCGATTTGGGTATGTCCTTTTTAGAAGAAAATTGAAAAAAGGGGCAGAGATTAATGATTATTTACTATATACTATAAACTTTTAGTTAATTTTAGAATACTGTAAATGAACAATATCCTTTCAGTTAAGCATACTAGCTCTTCGTCTGTCTACTGGAAGTTAATACGGTTGCTATGCAAATTCTTGCTAGCTAGTTAGCATAACAAATCACTAAGGTAGACATTTTACGACTTTGTTTGTGTTGTTGAAATTCATTCTGAAGTGCCAGAGTGCACTCGTGAATTCAGAGCATTGTCCGTTTGTAAACTCAGAGCGTTTCGCTATCGGAGCGCACACTGGACGCTCGGGCCGAGGAGTAGAGTTGATTTGAGCGTTCTGGCCTTACAACGGCAGTCACGCACCCAAGCTAACATTGGCTAGTTACTTCCAGACACAAATGAGACCAGTCTGACCATTTTACTCACCCTAGAGCTGTTAGCACTTTTCATGTTATCCAGAGAGTTGGTGACTAACTGTGCTGCTGGCAACAATTGAATTACGTTTTTTTGCCGACGTTTACTGACACCGGCCATATTCAACGGGTGTCGAGCGCTCGTGAATTCATTCATCGGAGTGTACCAGAGCGCAGAATAGAGTCCTCTGAAATCGGAATAGATAGCCAGAGCGAATTTACGAAAGCACCCAAATGTCCATTGAGAACACCCAACAACTATACCATTTAGCTAAGCTAATAATGATGGAAATAATCAAGTCAATTAACATTGGGTAGTTAGGCTATAGTTAATATACTGGCAAGTTTGATGTATACGTAGCCAACTAACGTTAGGTAGCTAGCTAACAACATACCGGTACATACTGCTGTAATGATATGCGATGTGGTTCGTAAGGACACCGTAGCTAATAAATTGTCAGCCAACATAATTTTATTACATTGCTCAACATTTTCTTCAAGTTTGTCATAATTAGTTAAAGCAATGAATTTGTATCTGCTCTCGTTGTACTTCGGCTGCATATTTTCCGCCATTTTCTTCAAATCTGAAAATGATGTGAAGCCACGCCTATTTCCTGAAGAATTGCCCTAAATAACGGAAATAGTGTCCTCTGCGTGTATACTTCATATTGTGGCAAATTTAGTACGACAACCGGGAACTTATGGGTTACTAACGACATACATACTATGACCAATAATTATACTATATACTCAATTCACATCACAAATAGTACGGTTAGTATGAGTATTCAAACACAGCTATTGACTTTTGTAATTGCTTCTGCCTGCTGGTAGAATTTAGAAGTGTTTATGTGACCTCTCTCTGCTCTGCTAAGGTTCTGTTAGGGTCAGCTCCCGGTCCTCCTCTGAGGCTCTTTCTCACTCTGTGTGTGCCTGTGTGTGCGGTGTGTGTGAAGCTGAGTGTGAACTCCCGTTCCCCTCGATTTTAAGAGTGGCGGTCTGGTTATCTCTCTGTTGTTCTTGCAACCAGAGCCGTCTGAAAACCAGGGAGGTGAATTAGTTCCAGAAGCTCATCTCACTCCTCAGAGTGGGGTTGGCACTTTTATGACTATACTCTTGGTTCCATTGCACCAGGCAAGCACAATTAAGCCCAGCGGAAGTATTATACATTTTTTCAAATAGTATTTGAATGTAGGTCTGTCGTCACACTGCCACACACAGACGCACAGGAGCCTGGGTTATGAGGTGGAGGTGGGTGGTGGGCTTATTTGTACTTTTTTGTGGGAGCACAGGGTTTGTGTTTTGGAATCTTATGTTCACCATGACAGGTCCGGGGTTTGTGATAGACATAACCTCTGCTACAGGCTGTTGTGGTAAAGTAAGAAGTAAACAAACGCCTATAGCAGAGGTTCTGGCTATAAACATTGTGTGGGACCAGGCTGGTGTGGTACTAGTTTGGGGACATGTAACCAGAGCAATGTTGTGATTTAGAGAACCATTTCTGCCAAGTCCTGCTGTGGCAAGCTCATATCAAAGTCTAAATACGGAAAGTTTTTTAACTGAACTAAAGACACAGAAGAAAAACACTCAAGCCTTAGCCAATTAGTCTTTGGCATGAATTTTAAACATTTATTTATTTTTAACCTTTATTTAACTAGGCAAGTCAGTTGAGAACAAATTCTTATTTACAATGACGGCCTACCAAAAGGCAAAAGGCCTCCTGCGGGGACTGGGGCTGGGATTAAACATTTAAAATCAAATAAAAATATAGGACAAAAGACCCATCGCGACAAGAGAGACACCACAACATTACATTAACAGAGACCTAAGACAACAACATAGCATGGTGGCAACACATGGCAACACAACATGACAACATGGTAGCAGCACAACATGGTAGCAACACAACATGACAACATGGTAGCAGCACAACATGACAACATGGTAGCAACACAACATGGTAGCAACACAACATGACAACATGGTAGCAGCACAACATGGTAGCAACACAACATGGTAGCAGCACAAAACATGGCACAGACAACAGCACAAAGGGCAGAAGGTAGAGACAACAATATATCACACAAAGCAGCCACAACTGTCAGTAAGTGTGTCCATGATTGTGTCTTTGAATGAAGAGATAAAACTGTCCAGTTTGAGTGTTTTGTTGCAGCTCGTTCCAGTCGCTAACTGCAGCAAACTGAAAATAGAAGCGACTCAGGGATATGTGTGGTTTGGGGATACAATAATGAGAAAGACATGGGGGAAAACACCAGTGAAAGATTGAGAGAGAGCGATGAACAAACAGACAGTAGTCCTCTATTCCCTAGTCTCCCCACAGAGAAAGGAAAGCCACAGAGAAAGGAAAGCTCTGCTCTGTTATCTCTCAAGGCCCTGCCAGGTGGGTGATGGGGAATCAGGCTGACCCCCCTCTGAAATCAATTCATGGGAAACATATGTTTACATTGCCAAAGCAAGTGAAATAAACAGATAAATATAGGTTTATTTACGGTGTTGTTTGTGCTCCTGTGGGTGCCCTTTTTTCATAGCAACGGGCCACACATCTTGCTGCTCTGATTGCACATTGTGGTATTTCGCCTAACTTATATAGGAATTTATCAATGTTGGATTTGTTTTCAAATTCTTTGTGGTTCTGTGTGATCTGTAGAAAATATGTCTCTAATGTGGTCAAACATTTGGTAGGAAGTGCAGCTCAGTTACCTGTCTTCTCTTGAGAGCCAGGTCTGCCTATGGTGGCCTCTCTCAATAGCAAGGCTATGCTCACTGAATATGTACATAGTCAAGGATTTTTGCTATGTTAGCTGATTTATTGAAGACTAAGGGCACAGCCCCACACTAACCCCCACCCCACCCGGACCTGGAGCTGGGGAACTGCTGAGTAAGGAGAGCAGGGTGTCGAAGGAGGAGGGGAGGCAGGACGATAGGTGTGTGGAGTGATTTTCTGTTTCCTCGTCAATGTGTCAGCAGAGCAGGGAAATCCTAATGACTGCTAATGGTTGGTAGGTGCTATGGCAAGACGTGGAGGACGAGAATTTATAATAGTGATAGTTGTATGTATTTGTTTTCCCTCATAATTATGTGAGCAGAGGAGGGAGAGGTAATATGCAGCATACAGTATCTTTAATCTCCCTGGTAAATATGCAGCATATCCAGGAGTTACGAGTCTAGGTAAAATCCACATGACATTAGATATCACTGTAGTTCCCTATTGAATACTGTAACCAGGTCACTCCCTATTGGATACTGTAACCAGGTCACTCCCTATTGGATACTGTAACCAGGTCACTCCCTATTGAATACTGTAACCAGGTCACTCCCTATTGAATACTGTAACCAGTTCACTACCTAATGAATACTGTAACCAGTTCACTACCTATTGAATACTGTAACCAGTTCACTACCTATTGAATACTGTAACCAGTTCACTACCTATTGAATATTGTAACCAGTTCACTCCCTATTGAATACTGTAACCAGGTCACTCCCTAGTGAACTGGTTACAGTTTTCAATATCTAATGAATACTGTAACCAGTTCACTACCTATTGAATAGTGTAACCAGTTCACTCCCTATTGAATACTGTAACCAGTTCACTACCTATTGAATATTGTAACCAGTTCACTCCCTATTGAATACTGTAACCAGGTCACTCCCTAGTGAACTGGTTACAGTTTTCAATATCTAATGAATACTGTAACCAGTTCACTACCTATTGAATAGTGTAACCAGTTCACTCCCTATTGAATACTGTAACCAGGTCACTCCCTATTGAATACTGTAACCAGGTCACTCCCTAGTAAACTGGTTACAGTATTCAATATCTAATGAATACTGTAACCAGTTCACTACCTATTGAGAACTGTAACCAGTTCACTACCTAATGAATACTGTAACCAGTTCACTACCTATTGAGAACTGTAACCAGTTCACTACCTAATGAATACTGTAACCAGTTCACTCCCTATTGATTTTTTAAAAACATTTTTTATTTATTTTACCTTTATTTAACCAGGTAGGCAAGTTGAGAACAAGTTCTCATTTACAATTGCGACCTGGCCAAGATAAAGCAAAGCAGTTCGACACATACAACGACACAGAGTTACACATGGAGTAAAACAAACATACAGTCAATAACACAGTAGAAACAAGTCTATATACAATGTGAGCAAATGAGGTGAGATAAGGGAGGTAAAGGCAAAAAAAGGCCATGGTGGCAAAGTAAATACAATATAGCAAGTAAAACACTGGAATGGTAGATTTGCAGTGGAAGAATGTGCAAAGTAGAAATAAAAATAATGGGGTGCAAAGGAGCTAAATAAATAAAATAAATACCGTAGGGAAAGAGGTAGTTGTTTGGGATAAATTATAGATGGGCTATGTACAGGTACAGTAATCTGTGAGCTGCTCTGGCAGCTGGTGCTTAAAGCTAGTGAGGGAGATAAGTGTTTCCAGTTTCAGAGATTTTTGTAGTTCGTTCCAGTCATTGGCAGCAGAGAACTGGAAGGAGAGGCGGTCAAAGAAAGAATTGGTTTTGGGGGTGACCAGAGAGATATACCTGCTGGAGCGTGTGCTACAGGTGGGTGATGCTATGGTGACCAGGGAGCTGAGATAAGGAGGGACTTTACCTAGCAGGGTCTTGTAGATGACATGGAGCCAGTGGGTTTGACGACGAGTATGAAGTGAGGGCCAGCCAACGAGAGCGTACAGGTCGCAATGGTGGGTAGTATATGGGGCTTTGGTGACAAAACGGATGGCACTGTGATAGACCGCATCCAATTTGTTGAGTAGGGTATTGGAGGCTATTTTGTAAATGACATCGCCGAAGTTGAGGATTGGTAGGATGGTCAGTTTTACAAGGGTTTGTTTGGCAGCATGAGTGAAGGATGCTTTGTTGCGAAATAGGAAGCCAATTCTAGATTTAACCTTGGATTGGAGATGTTTGATGTGCGTCTGGAAGGAGAGTTTACAGTCTAACCAGACACCTAAGTATTTGTAGTTGTCCACGTATTCTAAGTCAGAGCCGTCCAGAGTAGTGATGTTGGACAGGCGGGCAGGTCCAGGCAGCGATCGGTTGAAGAGCAGGCATTTAGTTTTACTTGTATTTAAGAGCAATTGGAGACCACGGAAGGAGAGTTGTATGGCATTGAAGCTTGCCTGGAGGGTTGTTAACACAGTGTCCAAAGAAGGGCCAGAAGTATACAGAATGGTGTTGTCTGCATAGAGGTGGATCAGAGACTCACCAGCAGCAAGAGCGACATCATTGATGTATACAGAGAAGAGAGTCGGTCCAAGAATTTAACCCTGTGGCACCCCTATAGAGACTGCCAGAGGTCCGGACAACAGACCCTCCGATTTGACACACTGAACTCTATCAGAAAAGTAGTTGGTGAACTAGGCGAGGCAATGTGGTGATTGACAGAGTCGAAAGCCTTGGCCAGATCAATGAATATGGCTGCACAGTAATGTTTCTTATCGATGGCGGTTAAGATATCGTTTAGGACCTTGAGCGTGGCTGAGGTGCACCCATGACCAGCTCTGAAACCAGATTGCATAGCAGAGAGTGTGTGGTGAGATTCGAAATGGTCGGTAATCTGTTTGTCGTCTTGGCTTTCGAAGACCTTAGAAAGGCAGGGTAGGATAGCTATAGGTCTGTAGCAGTTTGGGTCAAGAGTGCCCCCTCCCCTTTGAAGAGGGGGATGACCGCAGCTGTTTTCCAATCTTTGGGAATCTCAGACGACACGAAAGAGAGGTTGAACAGGCTAGTAATAGGGGTGGCAACAATTTCAGCAGATAATTTTAGAAAGGAATACTGTAACCAGGTCACTCCCTATTGAGTACTGTAACCAGGTCACTCCCTATTGAGTACTGTAACCAGGTCACTCCCTGTTGAGTACTGTAACCAGGTCACTCCCTATTGAGTACTGTAACCAGTTCACTCCCAATTGAGTACTGTAACCAGTTCACTCCCAATTGAGTACTGTAACCAGTTCACTCCCAATTGAGTACTGTAACCAGTTCCAGGTCACTCCCTATTGAGTACTGTAACCAGGTCACTCCCTATTGAGTACTGTAACCAGTTCACTCCCATTGAGTACTGTAACCAGGTCACTCCCTATTGAGTACTGTAACCAGGTCCAGTTCTCCCAATTGAGTACTGTAACCAGGTCACTCCCTATTGAGTACTGTAACCAGGTCACTCCCTGTTGAGTACTGTAACCAGGTCACTCCCTATTGAGTACTGTAACCAGTTCACTCCCAATTGAGTACTGTAACCAGTTCACTCCCAATTGAGTACTGTAACCAGTTCACTCCCTATTGAGTACTGTAACCAGGTCACTCCCTATTGAGTACTGTAACCAGGTCACTCCCTATTGAGTACTGTAACCAGTTCACTCCCAATTGAATACTGTAACCAGTTCACTCCCGATTGAATGCTGTGGTGGCAGGTAACCTAGTGGTTAGAGCGTTGGGCCAGTAACCAAAAGGTTGCTGGATTGAATCCCAGAGCTGACTAGGTAAAATTCTGTCCTTCTGCCCCTGAACAAGGCAGTTAACCCACTGGTCCTCGTTAGGCCGTCACTGTAAATAAGAATTTGTTCTTAACTGACTTGCCAAGTTAAATTTAAAAAATGTTTTACTGTAACCAGTTATTTTAGGACTTTTCCAAACTGACAATAACAATAGTATTTTAAAAGATTAAAACCTGCGTTAGGGTTCACTGCAGGCATAAATTAAGACATTTGTCATATATATGTTCAGAACGTTTGTGAAATAGCACAGTTACAAATAGAAATCAAACTGAATGGACATCAGAAATAGGGTAAGGACTAAAAACAAAAAGAAAATAGCTATTGTGGAATAGACTGTGAATGTATAGTGTGTATAAGATGTATAGATTGAAGGTAAAAGCCGAAGTGTTTATTAGTTTACTCCAATTGGGGGATCGGTGGAAGGGTTTGCGGGGAATAATAATAAAGGTATATTCAATAAAAAAGTATGTAAGTCTATAGAGGTATGTGTATGTGTATATGTATGCATGTGTGTAAGGATACTGTATATACAGTGGGGAGAACAAGTATTTGATACACTGGTGATTTTGCTGGTTTTCCTTCTTACAAAGCATGTAGAGGTCTGTAATTTTTATCATAGGTACACTTCAACTGTGAGAGACGGAATCTAAAACAAAAATCCAGAAAATCACATTGTATGATTTTTAAGCAATTAATTTGCATTTTATTGCATGACATAAGTATTTGATCACCAACCAGTAAGAATTCCGGCTCTCACAGACCTGTTCGTTTTTCTTTAAAAAGCTTTCCACTCGTTTTCCACTCATTACCTGTATTAACTGCACCTGTTTGAACTCGTTACCTGTATAAAAGACACCTGTCCACACACTCAGTCAAACAGACTTCAACCTCTCCACAATGGCCAAGACCAGAGAGCTGTGTAAGGAAATCAGGGATGATGCAGACATCATGCCTCACCCCCATACCCACATCATGCCTCACCCCCATACCCACATCATGCCTCACCCCCCATACACACATCATGTCTCACCCCCCACACACACACATCATGTCTCACCCCCCACACACACACATCATGTCTCACCCCCCACACACATCATGTCTCACCCCCCACACAAACCACACACATCATGTCTCACCCCCCCGCACACACATCATGTCTCACCCCCCACACATCATGTCTCACCCCCCACACATCATGTCTCATCCCCCCACACATCATGTCTCCACACCCCCCGCACACACACACATCATGTCTCCACCCCCCCACACACACACACATCATGTCTCGCCCCCCCCCGCACACACACCATGTCTCCACCCCCACACACATATCATGTCTCCACCCCCCCCCCCGCACACACATCATGTCTCCACCCCCCGCACACACATCATGTCTCCACCCCCCCGCACACACATCATGTCTCACCCCCAAACACACATCATGTCTCCCCCCGCGCACACATTGTCTCCACCCCCCCCGCACACACACCACGTCTCACCCCCGCACCCCACCACGTCTCACCCCCGCACACACACCACGTCTCACCCACCGCACACACACCACGTCTCACCCCCGCACACACATCACATCTCCCCCCGCGCACACATTGTCTCCACCCCCCGCACACACACCACGTCTCACCCACCGCACACACATCACGTCTCCCCGCGCACACATTGTCTCCACCCCCCACACACACACCACGTCTCCCCCCGCGCACACATTGTCTCCACCCCCCCGCACACACACCACGTCTCACCCCCACACACACCATGTCTCCACCCCCCACACACATCATGTCTCACCCCCGCACACACATCACGTCTCCACCCCCGCACACACATCACGTCTCCACCCCCCACACACATCACGTCTCACCCCCCGCACACACATCACGTCTCACCCCCCGCACACACATCACGTCTCACCCCCCCCACCCACACACATCATGTCTCCCCCCCCCACACACATCATGTCTCCACCCCCCGCACACACATCATGTCTCCACCCCCCCCACACACATCATGTCTCACCCCCACCCCACACACATCATGTCTCACCCCCACCCACACACACCATGTCTCACCCCCCACCCACACACACCATGTCTCACCCCCACCCACACACATCATGTCTCACCCCCACCCACACACATCATGTCTCACCCCCACCCACACACATCATGTCTCACCCCCCACCCACACACATCATGTCTCACCCCCCCCACCCACACACATCATGTCTCCACCCCCACCCACACACATCATGTCTCCACCCCCACCCACACACATCATGTCTCCACCCCCCACCCACACACATCATGTCTCCACCCCCACCCACACACATCATGTCTCCACCCCCACCCACACACATCATGTCTTCACCCCCCACACACACATCATGTCTCCACCCCCCACACACACATCATGTCTCCACCCCCCACACACACATCATGTCTCCACCCCCCACACACACATCATGTCTCCACCCCCCATACACACATCATGTCTCCACCCCCATACACACATCATGTCTCCACCCCCCCCACACACACATCATGTCTCCACCCCCCCATACACACATCATGTCTCCACCCCCCACACGCAAACACATCATGTCTCCACCCCCCACACGCAAACACATCATGTCTCCACCCCCCGCAAACACATCATGTCTCCACCCCCCAAACACACATCATGTCTCCACCCCCTGCACACACATTGTCTCCACCCCCCACACACACACACGTCTCCACCCCCCATACACACATCATGTCTCACCCCCACCCACACACACATTGTCTCACCTCCCCACACACACATCATGTTTCACCCCAACCCCCCACACACACATCACATCTCACCCCCGCACACACACCATGTCCCCCCCCACACACACACATACAATGTGTATTTATTTATTTCACCTTTATTTAACCAGGAAGTCCAGTTGAGAAAAAGTTCTAATTTACAACTGCGACCTGGACAAGATGAAGCAAAGCAGTGCAACAAAAACAACAACACAGAGTTACACATAAACAAACGTACAGTCAATAATACAATAGAAAAATATATGTACAGTGTGTGCAAATGTAGAAGAGTAGGGAGGTAAGGCAATAAATAGGCTGTAGAGACAAAATAATTATAACTTATCATTAACACTGGGGTGATAGATGTGCAGATGATGATGTGCAAGTAGAGATACTGGGGTGCAAGAGGATAAATAACAATATGGGGATGAGGTAGTTGGGTGGGCCATTTACAGGCTGTGTACAGGTACAGTGATCGGTAAGCTGCTCTTGCAGCTGGTGCTTAAAGTTAGTGAGGGAGAAATGAGTCTCCAGCTTCAGTGATTTTTGCAATTTGTTCCAGTCATTGGCAGCAGAGAACTGGAAGGAAAGGCGGCCAATGGAAGAGTTGGCTTTGGGGATGACCAGTGAAATGTCACAATATATACAGTTGAAGTCGGAAGTTTACATACACCTTAACCAAATACAATTCCTGACATTTAATCCTAGTAAAAATTCCCTGTCTTAGGTCAGTTAGGATCACCACGTTATTTTAAGAATGGAAAATGTCAGAATAATAGTAGAGAATGATTTCTTTCATCACATTCCCAGTGGGTCAGAAGTTTACATACATTCAGTTAGTATTTGGAAGCATTGCCTTTAAATTGTTTAACTTGGGTCAAACGTTTCGGGTAGCCTTCCACAAGCTTCCCACAATAAGTTGGGTGATTTTGTCCCATTCCTCCTGACAGAGCTGGTATAACTGTGTCAGGTTTGTAGGCCTCCTTGCTCACACACGCCTTTTCAATTCTGCCCACAAATGTTCTATAGGATTGAGGTCAGGGTTTTGTGATGGCCACTCCAATACCTTGACTTTGTTATCCTTAATCCATTTTGCCACAACTTTGGAAGTATGCTTGGGGTCTTTGTCTATTTGGAAGACCCATTTGCGACCAAGCTTTTAACTTCCTGACTGATGTCTTGAGATGTTGCTTCAATATATCCACATAATTTTCCTCCCTCATGATGCCATCTATTTTGTGAAGTGCACCAGTCCCTCCTGCAGCAAAGCATCCCCACAACAGGATGCTGCCCCCCCGTGCTTCACGGTTGGGATGGTGTTCTTTGGCTAGCAAGCCTCCTGCCTTTTTCCTCCAAACATAACGATGGTCATCATGGCCAAACAGTTAAATTTTTGTTTCATCAGACCAGAAGACATTTCTCCAAAAAGTATGATCTTTGTCCCCATGTACAATTGCAAACTGTAGTCTGGCTTTTTAATGGTGCTTTTGGAGCAGTGGCTTCTTCCTTGCTTAGTGGCCTTTCAGGTTATGTCGATTATAGGACTCGTTTTACTGTGGATATAGATACTTTTGAACCTGTTTCCTTCAGCATCAGCACAAGGTCCTTTGCTGTTGTTCTGGGATTGATTTGCACTTTACGCACCAAAGTACGTTCATCTCTAGGAAACAGAACGTGTCTCCTTCCTGAGCGGTATGACGGCTGCGTGGTCCCATGGTGTTTATACTTGCATACTGTTGTGTCTTTACTATCATTAAATTGAAGACTTAGTTTTTAATCAAAGATCCTCTGTAATTAGTATTACATGATCAAACTGATTAATCATGTAACTGTAATTAACTAGGAAGTCGGGGCACCAAGGAAAATATTCAGATTGCAAAGTTATAATTTCCTAATATAACCTTTCAGATATTTCCATATCTGATCAATCGTCTTCTGATTAATGAATGATTTATTTTACCTCACGTTATTCGTATTCCAAACGTTGTAAATTGTTGGTTATCTGCACAAACACAGTCTTCACTATCAGTCATCCATACATCAATTGTCTCTCTGTCTCTGTGTGTGTTTGTGTTTCCCCTCCAACAAGTTAATTCCTCACAGGCACAGTTATATATTGTGAAGTGAGTATGTCACTGTGATCATATTTTCTCTGTGCTGCCTCCACCTTGGTTCTCAATGTTTCCCCCGTCCCTCCCTCCCTCCCTTCTCTCTCCCCCATCCCTCTGTCTCTCTCTCTCTCTCTCCCCCGTCCCTCTGTCTCTCTCTCTCTCCCCCCGTCCCTCTGTCTCTCTCTCTCTCCCCCCGTCCCTCTGTCTCTCTCTCTCTCTCTCCCCCGTCCCTCTGTCTCTCTCTCTCTCTCCCCCCGTCCCTCTGTCTCTCTCTCTCTCTCTCTCCCCCCCGTCCCTCTGTCTCTCTCTCTCTCTCTCTCCCCCGTCCCTCTGTCTCTCTCTCTCTCTCCCCCCGTCCCTCTGTCTCTCTCTCTCTCTCCCCGTCCCTCTGTCTCTCTCTCTCTCTCTCCCCCGTCCCTCTCTCTCTCTCTCTCTCCCCTGTCCCTCTCTCTCTCTCTCTCTCCCCTGTCCCTCTCTCTCTCTCTCTCCCCCGTCTCTCCCTCTCTCGTCCCTCTGTCTCTCTCTCTCTCTCTCTCCCCCGTCCCTCTGTCTCTCTCTCTCTCTCTCCCCCCGTCCCTCTGTCTCTCTCTCTCTCTCTCTCCCCGTCCCTCTGTCTCTCTCTCTCGCTCTCCCCCGTCCCTCTCTCTCTCTCTCCCCCATCCCTCTGTCTCTCTCTCTCTCTCTCTCTCCCCTGTCCCTCTCTCTCTCTCTCTCCCCCCGTCCCTCTGTCTCTCTTTCTCTCTCTCTCTCTCTCCCCCCGTCCCTCTGTCTCTCTCTCTCTCTCCCCCCGTCCCTCTGTCTCTCTCTCTCTCTCCCCGTCTGTCTCTCTCTCTCTCTCCCCCCCGTCCCTCTCTCTCTCTCTCTCCCCCCTCCCTCTGTCTCTCTCCCCGTCCCTCTCTCTCTCTCCCCCGTCCCTCTGTCTCTCTCTCTCTCTCTCCCCCGTCCCTCTGTCTCTCTCTCTCTCTCTCCCCCGTCCCTCTGTCTCTCTCTCCCCCTCTCCCCCGTCCCTCTGTCTCTCTCTCTCTCTCTCTCTCCCCCCCTCTCCCCCGTCTCTCTCTCTCTCTCCCCTGTCCCTTCCTCCATGTTTGTTTCTCTATTCAAGGAAGAGAAGGGCATTTCCTGTGGTCTTGTTGCTTTAGACTTCCTCCAATGCAGCGTGGGATTTCCCTTCATGAGAGCAAAGACTAAGGTATGGCTCCTACCGGTTATGGCAGAATGTTTCTAAATATCTGACTAAGGTATGGCTCCTACTGGTCATGGCAGAATGTTTATAAATATATTACATGTTTTGTTGTTTCTACATTAACACGGAGTTGACAAAACATAAGGAACACCTTCCTTACATTGAGTCACACCCCCTTTTGCCCTCAGAACAGCCTCAACTCTTCAGGACATGGACTCTACAAGGTGTCGAAAGCACTCCACAGGGATGCTGGCCCATGTTGACTCCAATATTTCCAACAGTTGTGTTAAGTTGGCTGGATGTCCTTTGGGTGGTGGTGCATTCTTGATACACACAGGAAACTTTTGAGTGTGAAAAACCCAGCAGCGTTGCAGTTCTTGGCACTCTCAAACCAGTGCTCGTGGCACCTACTACCATATCCCGTTCAAAGGCACTTAAATATTTTGTCTTGCTTATTCACCCTCTGAATGGCACACATCAAATCCCATTTTATTGGTCACATGCACATGCTTAGCAGATGTTAATGCGAGTTTATTGAAATGCTTGTGCTTCTAGTTCCGACAGTGCAGTAATATCTAAGAAGTAATCTAACAATTCCCCAACAACTGCCTTATACACACAGATCTAAAGGGGTGAATGAGAATATGTACATATATGGATGAGCGGCATAGGCATGGTGCAGTTGATGGTATAAGGTACAGTATATACATATGAGATGAGTAATGTGAGATATGTTAACATTATTAAAGTGGCATTGTTTAAAGTGACTAGTGATCCATTTATTACAGTGGTCAGTGATATGAGTCTCTATGTAGGCAGCAGCCTCTCTGAGTTAGTGATTGTTGTTTAGCAGTCTGATGGCCTTGAGATAGAAGCTGTTTTTCAGTCTCTCGGTCCCATCTTTGATGCACCTGTACTGAATTCGCCTTCTGGATGGTGGCGGGGTGAACAGGCAGTGACTCAGATGGTTGTTGTCCTTAATGATCTTTTTGGCCTTCCTGTGACATGTAGGTGTGTAGTGCTGTAGGTGTCTTGGAGGGCAGGTAGTTTGCCCCTGGTGATGCGTTGTGCAGACTGCACCACCCTCTGGACAGCCTTATGGTTGAGGGTGGTGCAGTTGCCGTACCAGCCCGACAGGATGCTCTCGATTGTGCATCTGTAAAAGTTTGCAGGGTTTTAGGTGACAAGCCAAATTTCTTCAGCCTCCTGAGGTTCAGTTTGTCCGTAATGTACCGAGGTACTTAAAACGTTCAATCTTCTCCACTACTGTCCCGTCGATGTGGATAGGGGAGTGCTCGCTCTGCTGTTTCCTGAAGTCCACCATCATCTCCTTTGTTTTGTTGACGTTGAGTGGTTGTTTTCCAGACACCACACTCCGAGTGCCCTCACCTCCTCCCTGTAGGCTCTCTCGTCATTGATGGTAATCAGGCCCACTACTGTTGTGTCTTCTGCAAACTTGATGATTGAGTTGGAGCCGTGCATGGCCACGCAGTCATGGGTGAACAGGGAGTACAGGAGGGGGTTGAGCACTCACCCTTGTGGGGCCCCAGCGTTGAGGGTCAGCGAAGTGGAGATGTTGTTTCCTACCTTCACCACCTGGGGGAGGTGGAGGTGATATAATCCTTGACTAGTCTCTCAAAGCACTTCATGATGACAGAAGTGAGTGCTACAGGGCGGTAGTCATTTAGTTCAATTATCTTTACCTTCTTGGGTACAGGAACAATGCTGGCCATCTTGAAGCCTTTGGGAACAGCGGACTGGGATAGGGAGCGATTGAATATGTCCGTAAACACACCAGCCAGCTGGTATGCGTATGCTCTGAGGACGCGACTAGGGATGCCGTCTGGGCTAGCAGCCTGGCAAGGGTTAACAAGTTTAAATGTCTTACTCACATCGGCCACGGAGAAGGAGAGGGGGGGGGGGTGCAGTCCTTGTTTGCAGCCCGCCGTGGTGGCACTGTATTATCCTCAAAGCGGGCAACGAAGGTGTTTAGTTTGTCTGGAAGTAGATGTCGGTGTCCTTAACGTGGCTGGTTTTCTTTTTATAGTCCTTGATTTCCTGTAGACCCTGCCACATATGTCTCAAGTCTGAGCCGTTGGAATGCGACTCCACTTTGTCCCTATACTGACATTTCGATTGTTTGATTGCCTTGCAGAGGGAATAACTACACTGTTTATATTCGGCCATATTCCCAGTCCTCTTTCCATGGTTAAATGCGGTGGTTCGCACTTTCAGTTTTGCGCAAATTCCGCAATCCATCCACAGTTTCTGGTTAGGGTAGGTTTTAATAGTCACATCTCCAATGCACTCCTTTTAAACTTACTCACGGAGTCAGCGTATAGATTGATGCTCAGAATGTTTCCCAGTCCATGTGATCAAAACAATCTTGAAGTGTAGATTCCGATTGGTCAAACCAGCGTTGAATGGTTCTAGTCACGGGTAGATCCTGTTTGAGTTTCTGCCTAGAAGATGGTAGGAGCAAGATGGAATCGTGGTCGGATTTGCCAAAGGGAAGGCGAGGGAGGGCCTTGTATGCATCGCGGAAGTTAGAGTAGCAGTGATTGAGTGTACAAGGCAATTAACCTGCTGTTCCTAGGCCATCATTTTAAATAAGAATTTGTTCTTAACTGAAGTGCCTAGTTAAAGAAAGAATAAATACAAATTAAATAAATAAATATTGCCCGTGTTAATGCTGCAATCAATATGCTGATAAAATTTAGGTAGCTTTGTCCCCAGCTACAGTACATGCAGCCTCAGGATATATTTCCAGTTTACATAGTCCAGTGTCCAGTGAAGTTCTTTGAGGGCCGTCGTGGTGTCTGCTTGAGGGGGTATACACACAGCTGTGAAAATAACTGACACAAATTATCTTGGAGGTCATATGGCCGGCATTTGATTGTAAATAATTCTAGGTCGGGTGAGCAGAAGGACTTGAGTTCCTGTATGTTGTTGTGAGTACACCATGAGTTGGTACTCATGAAGCATACACCCCCGCCCTTCTTCCCAGAGAGGTGTTTATTTCTGTTGGCGCGACACATGAAGAAGCCCGGTGGCTGACCCGAATCCTACAATGTATCCCGAGAGAGCCATGTTTCCGTGAAACAGAGAATTCTACAGTCTCTGATGTCTCTCTGGAAAGCAACCCTTGCTATAATTCGTCTACCTTCGTCTACCTCTACCTGAGTAGTATACTCAGAAGCGGTGGGCGGTGTGCACGTCAACGGAGCCTGATCAGGAGGCCACACCGTCTGCCTCTTCTGCGGCGATGTTGTCGGCTTCTGGAATTAGATTCACTGTCCTGGGTGGTGGTCTGAACAAAGGATCTGCTATACACAATCCATGTTTCAATTGGCTTAAAAATCCTTCTTTAACCTGTCTCCTCCCCTCCATCTACACTGATTGAAGTGGATTTAACAGGTGACATTAATAAGGGGTCATAGTTTCACCTGGATCCACCTGGTCAGTCTGTCATGGAAATATATTGTGTTCCTATGTTTTTTTACACTCAAGTCTTCTAATACCAACCATACCATTCAATGTCTAGTTTTCATTGTTACCCATGCATAACATTTACTTTATCAAGAGCACAGATTAAGGCAACTGTCTTAAACATGATCACAGAATATTTATTTATTAATGTTTTACAGTCAGTGTGTAGTTCAGACATAAATGTCTTTCCATACCAACCATGTAGAATCTATTTATAACCTCAAATGCAACAGGATGGCGTACTATATACCCTTCTGGTATTGACTGCAGTTAATGGGCCATGATGTGAATAGTCTGTATAGAGGAAAACAGGATGGAGTAGCCTACAGTACAGTGCCCACTGACTGCCTGCTTGCCTGACTGACTGCCAATATACCCTGGAGAGCCTGAAAAGCAAACAAATGATTTTGTCGGCTACTTGATGTACATCATGTTATTTAACTAAAAGCTTTCCCCAACACTCGTCTTTCCTTGTCTTTCCTCAGTATCATCTTGCAGTGATCTTCGACACAAGTCGGCTTTCAGGGGAAAATGAGACATTGCAGTTTTTAGTTCATGCAAAAAGGTACGTTGTGATGTTATAAATGTAATACAAGGGTATGTTTTAGTGCAAGGTAAGCCTAAACCCAGACCATTTGTTGGTAATGAGAAGATGTATACACACTACATAGACTGGTAAAATATCTACCTTTTAATTTGTACGCTTTGCTAATCGTGTCAGGTACTTTGATTAAAAGTCCTCCACACAGACACAATTACAGGTTTGATTGGTACCCAATCGATTCTGTTTGCTCACATTATCGTGTGTAATTGCATTTGCCTTGGACCTACACACTGTATGTACACAACTGACATCATTGTCTAACCACTGGAAGTGCATGTCTTGTATGTTTGCCACTGAGCAGAGAGCAGTTAGTTTGGCAGTCAGGCAGTAGGCTACAACTTCTGTCACACAAGACTGCGAGGGGGCTGTTGTCACACAAGACTGGGAGGTATCTGCCGTCACATTACACGGAATCCAAACCGGCTGCGCGTGTGCCATCGTGCAAAAATGTATTTTGTCCCCTCACATCAAACGCGATCACGACATGCAGGTTAAAATATCAAAACAAACTCTGAACCAATTACCTTAATTTGGGGACAGGTCAAAAAGCATTAAACAGTTATGGCAATTTAGCTAGCCAGCTTGCACTTGCTACCTAATTTGCCCTATTTAGTTAGCTTGCTGTTGCTAGCTAGTTTGTTCTGCACAAGGTCCTCTACTCCGACAATTAATCCACACAAAAAACGGTCAACCGAATTGTTTCTAGTCATCTCTCCTCCTTCCAGGCTTTTTCTTCTTTGAACTTATATGGTGATTGGCGTCTAAACTTTCATAGCATTACCACAACGACCAACAACACAGTTCGTCTTTCAATCACCCACGTGGGTATAACCAATGAGGAGATGACACGTGGGTACCTGCTTCTATAAACCAATGAGGATATGGGAGAGGCAGGACTTGCAGCGCGATCTGTGTCACAAATAGAACTGACTTCTATTTTAGCCCTGGGCAAATCAGACGCTCGTTGGTGCGCACGAGCAGTGTGGGTGCAATAATTTAATAATATAGATTTCTAAATGTCGCGTACACGACAGGGGGTCTGCTGGGGTCTGCTGTCACAGACTGCTGGGAGGGGTCTGCCGTCACATTAGACTGCTGGGAGGGGTCTGCCGTCACATTAGACTGCTGGGAGGGGTCTGCTGTCACAGACTGCTGGGAGGGGTCTGCTGTCACAGACTGCTGGGAGGGGTCTGCCGTCACATTAGACTGCTGGGAGGGGTCTGCCGTCACATTAGACTGCTGGGAGGGGTCTGCTGTCACAGACTGCTGGGAGGGGTCTGCCGTCACATTAGACTGCTGGGAGGGGTCTGCTGTCACAGACTGCTGGGAGGGGTCTGCTGTCACAGACTGCTGGGAGGGGTCTGCCGTCACATTAGACTGCTGGGAGGGGTCTGCTGTCACATTAGACTGCTGGGAGGGGTCTGCTGTCACAGACTGCTGGGAGGGGTCTGCCATCACATTAGACTGCTGGGAGGGGTCTGCCGTCACATTAGACTGCTGGGAGGGGTCTGCCGTCACATTAGACTGCTTGGAGGGGTCTGCCGTCACATTAGACTGCTGGGAGGGGTCTGCCGTCACATTAGACTGCTGGGAGGGGTCTCCTGTCATTGGGAGAGGGGAATAATTCCAAGCAGCCAGATTTGTATGGAAGTTAGCAGTGGAAAAATGATGACCTTTTTCTTTAGACAGAAGAATTTAAGATTGAACTTTCTCTTTCAGTTTGCTGTAGAGAAGACAAAGTTTCGTACTTAAATCACTATTCTGTAAATTGGCATAGTTAATGTGTTATTATCTACTATATGGACTATTTGTTAATTGTCTCCTATTGTTTTCTCATTGTAGTGCCAACCCTGAGCATAGGCTGTTGGACAACAAGTTGGATCTGTCTATCCCACTGGTCCATGAGGTGGACACAGCTATCACTGGGTAAGAGAATAAAACATCTTTACTTTGTCTGTAATACACATGTACTGTAGACATGCTGTAATACACACGTACTGTAGACATGCTGTAATACACACTTACTGTAGACATGCTGTAATACACGCGTACTGTAGACATGCTGTAATACACACGTACTGTAGACATGCTGTAATACACACTTACTGTAGACATGCTGTAATACACACGTACTGTAGACATGCTGTAATACACACTTACTGTAGACATGCTGTAATACACACTTACTGTAGACATGCTGTAATACACACTTACTGTAGACATGCTGTAATACACACTTACTGTAGACATGCTGTAATACACACTTACTGTAGACATGCTGTAATACACACGTACTGTAGACATGCTGTAATACACACTTACTGTAGACATGCTGTAATACACACTTACTGTAGACATGCTGTAATACACACGTACTGTAGACATGCTGTAATACACACGTACTGTAGACATGCTGTAATACACACGTACTGTAGACATGCTGTAATACACACGTGCTGTAATACACATTTACTGTAGACATACTGTAAACCATTTCCTAGAGTTAGGCCAAATACACCCAATCCCCATAATGTATTGGTAAAGTCTCTGAACGTATGCTATCAGATGAAGTCACTAGACAACACCATGTATTATTCAAATATACATTATCCATCAGCATGGACAGGATGCTAAGATGGTTGGCTAGAATCAAGCTAATAGACAGTCTCTTTTTATTTGAGCTGTATCATGATTAATACAAACAGTCGCATTAAGATGAAAGTCTCTGTCTCTGGTAGTTTATGAGTCTGCCTGGTCTCTCCCTGCTTGTACTCGCCCTGCTTGGTCTCTCCCTGCTTGGTCTCTCCCTGCTTGGTCTCGCCCTGCTTGGTCTCGCCCTGCTTGGTCTCTCCCTGCTTGGTCTCTCCCTGCTTGGTCTCGCCCTGCTTGGTCTCGCCCTGCTTGGTCTCTCCCTGCTTGGTCTCGCCCTGCTTGGTCTCGCCCTGCTTGGTCTCGCCCTGCTTGGTCTCTCCCTGCTTGGACTCGCCCTGCTTGGACTCTCCCTGCTTGGTCTCTCCCTGCTTGGTCTCTCCCTGCTTGGTCTCTCCCTGCTTGGTCTCTCCCTGGGTCTCTCCCTGCTTGGTCTCTCCCTGCTTGGTCTCTCCCTGCTTGGTCTCGCCCTGCTTGGACTATCCCTGCTTGGTCTCTCCTTGCTTGGTCTCTCCCTGCCTGGTCTCTCCTTGCTTGGTCTCTCCTTGCTTGGTCTCTCCTTGCTTGGTCTCTCCCTGCTTGGTCTCTCCCTGCTTGGTCTCTCCCTGCTTGGTCTCTCCCTGCTTGGTCTCTCCTTGCTTGGTCTCTCCCTGCTTGGACTATCCCTGCTTGGTCTCTCCCTGCCTGGTCTCTCCCTGCCTGGTCTCTCCCAGCCTGGTCTCTCCTTGCTTGGTCTCGCCCTGCCTGGACTCGCCCTGCCTGGACTCGCCCTGCCTGGACTCTCCCTGCCTGGACTCGCCCTGCCTGGTCTCGCCCTGTTTGGACTCGCCCTGCTTGGTCTCTACCTGCCTGGACTCGCCCTGCCTGGTCTTTCCCTGCCTGGTCTCTCCCTGTTTGGACTCGCCCTGCTTGGTCTCTACCTGCTTGGTCTCGCCCTGCCTGGTCTCTCCCTGCCTGGTCTCTCCCTGTTTGGACTCGCCCTGCTTGGTCTCTCCCTGCTTGGTCTCTCCCTGCTTGGTCTCTCCCTGTTTGGTCTCTCCCTGCTTGGTCTCTCCCTGCTTGGTCTCTCTCTGCTTGGTCTCTCCTTGCTTGGTTTCTCCCTGCTTGATCTCTCCTTGCCTGATCTCTCCCTGCTTGGACTCGCCCTGCATGGTCTCTCCCTGTTTGGACTCGCCCTGCCTGGTCTCTCCCTGCTTGGACTCGCCCTGCTTGGTCTCGCCCTGCTTGGTCTCGCCCTGCTTGGTCTCGCCCTGCTTGGTCTCGCCCTGCTTGGACTCTCCCCGCTTGGAACCTCCCTGCTTGGTCTCTCCTTGCTTGGTCTCTCCTTGCTTGGAACCTCCCTGCTTGGACTCTCCCTGCTTGGTCTCTCCCCGCTTGGAACCTCCCTGCTTGGTCTCTCCTTGCTTGGAACCTCCCTGCTTGGAACCTCCCTGCTTGGTCTCTCCTTGCTTGGACTATCCCTGCTTGGACTATCCCTGCTTGGTCTCGCCCTGCTTGGTCTCGCCCTGCTTGGTCTCGCCCTGCTTGGTCTCGCCCTGCTTGGTCTCTCTCTGCCTGGTCTCTCCCTGCCTGGTCTCGCCCTGTCTGGTCTCACCCTGCCTGGTCTCGCCCTGCCTGGTCTCTCCCTGCTTGGACTCGCCCTGCCTGGTCTCTCCCTGCTTGGACTCGCGCTGACTGGTCTCTCCCTGCCTGGTCTTGCCCTGCCTGGTCTCGCCCTGCCTGGTCTCGCCCTGCCTGGTCTCTCCCTGCTTGGACTCGCCCTGCCTGGTCTCTCCGTGCTTGGACTCGCCCTGACTGGTCTCTCCCTGCTTGGACTCGCCCTGCCTGGTCTCTCCCCCGCCTGGTCTCTCCACCTCTGTTCTAAGCCTCTTGAAAGATGAAAGACACCAGACAGAGCTGAGCTACATTATCAGACATCAGACAGCATTATCAGACAGAGTAGAGCTGTATCTGAGGTGTTTTATCAGATCCTAGATCTTTCCTTCGTCATTGGCTTTGATACTCAAATTGATTAGTTAGAGACAATCCATTCGCTGATGACTTTGTTTTGTACAACGCCCCTCGTGCCCCCACTCACCAAAAACAACCTCAATGATGGCTTAGACTAAAGTATGTAGCGATTGATAAGAGCAGTGGAAGAAATGAGTGTGAGTCGTCAGACTACTATTCTCACAGAACATGACAGCTTTCCTCTACCACAGGACTTGAAGAAAACATCTGGGGACACACCAGTCTTTAATCAGTCTCTCTCTAACAGTAAATTGATCTATAAAACATACAGACCTACAAAAACATGTTATACATTTGATTTGATATCCGTAAATAATGATCTTGGCATGAATCTTTTGGGGCTGCGCAATACAATATCACTTTCTATCCGTCTACAGTTTAGTGACTCCAACATCCTTTCTGTATGGGAACTCCATCGATGCCTCTCGCTTCATCCAGCTGGAGGACATGGAGTGTAACTTCCAGCCTTTAAACTTCACCTTTCAGGTATTGGTGACACCTGGACATCCGGGAATCCTCATTCAAGTCAATTATATTGATATGGCTGTACCAGTAGCTCTACCCCATCTACCTCATCAAAACATGCAGCATATTATTTTGGCTCCTTGTAAACCTATCTCTCTATCGCTCTCTCTCACTGCTCTCTCTTTTGCCCTCTCTTTCGCTCTCTCACACTACTCTCTCTCTATCCCTGTCTCTCATCCACCTTTCTTTCTTTCTACCCCCCCACATTCTCTCTTACCTCAATCCTCTACCTCTCTTACCCCTGACCTTCTATTTCTCTCTACCCTTCACCATCTTTCTCTCCCTAATATTTCTCTCCACCTCTTTCATCGTTTTCCAGGTGATCAACAACGGCCCCAGCAGGTTACCTGGCTCCATAGTGGACATCAGGATCCCAAACCGACTGGCTGGCAATGGGGCCGACATGTTCCACATCATGGACACACAGGTGGGAACCTTCCAACAGCAGTTTATACATCAAATTCAAACAATCAGATTCATTTATAAGGTCCTTTTTACATCAGCAGTTATCATCAGGTGCTTTTACATTAACCAGGCCTAGACCACAAAGAGACAGGAAAAACATCCTAGAAGGAAGATATCTAGACAGGAACCAGGCTCTGAGGGGAGACCAAAGATAGCACAGCAGTCTATCCACACTATCCACCCATTCGCCCAAACGTCAGTACCTCTGGCGTTGTATAGGGGTTTATCCACCTACACACATCCACATTCTTTGTTGCCTTTATCCAACTGAAGTCTATCGCTCTTGTTTTCCTTCATAGCTGAGTGCTGTGGATCCACGTTGGCAAACACTTTAATACTGTTAAAATGGCCTTCTTGTTTATCTATGTCTCTGCTCATGGAACACAGGACCCGTTAGAACAGTGCGAGGCACTATTTGATGATTTTTTGGGATAAATGGGAAAGAAGTGTTGATACAGCTACTACTGGCTGGGCGACCATTTAGTTTCACAACAACAGTTGCTCATTTAGGTACCCCCAGTGGGTGCTGTGTTTTCATAACCCCTGCACCGCTCCTTTCATATAGGTAGATCAGGGGGAGCTCCAACCTTATAATTGTGTTGACTGTTTGAATGGGAGGATTGGAGCAGAGACTGTAGGGACGTCGGACCGTATCCCCACATCTGGAATTACTTGGAGGGATCAGAGAGCTTTACACGGAACGACTGGGGGAATGGGGCACCTGCGGAGCATGCTACTATTCTTTTATATCCCCAACGTAGATCTGGAGTCACTGAGATATGAAACTGGGGCCCTGGTCAAAAGGAGTGCACTAAACAGGGAATAGGGTGCCATTTGGGATACAACTTTTTCTGTGTTAACACTGTCTGACTGTAGTCTCCCTGTCCTATAGGGTAAGGAGAGGTCATTTCACACTGAGGTTCTCTTCTTCTTCTGTAGTAGGTCAGAGTAACAGACAAGATGAACACACATGATAAACATGAGCCGGCATTAAATAAATGTGGGGGAAATATTTCCATATTGCAATTTCCTTGAATTCCAGTCATGACCTTACATTCATCCTAACATGTACAGTGCCTTGCGAAAGTATTCGGCCCCCTTGAACTTTGCGACCTTTTGCCACATTTCAGGCTTCAAACATAAAGATATAAAACTGTATTTTTTTGTGAAGAATCAACAACAAGTGGGACACAATCATGAAGTGGAACGACATTTATTGGATATTTCAAACTTTTTTAACAAATCAAAAACTGAAAAATTGGGCGTGCAAAATTATTCAGCCCCTTTACTTTCAGTGCAGCAAACTCTCTCCAGAAGTTCAGTGAGGATCTCTGAATGATCCAATGTTGACCTAAATGACTAATGATGATAAATACAATCCACCTGTGTGTAATCAAGTCTCCGTATAAATGCACCTGCACTGTGATAGTCTCAGAGGTCCGTTAAAAGCGCAGAGAGCATCATGAAGAACAAGGAACACACCAGGCAGGTCCGAGATACTGTTTGAAGAAGTTTAAAGCCGGATTTGGATACAAAAAGATTTCCCAAGCTTTAAACATCCCAAGGAGCACTGTGCAAGCGATAATATTGAAATGGAAGGAGTATCAGACCACTGCAAATCTACCAAGACCTGGCCGTCCCTCTAAACTTTCAGCTCATACAAGGAGAAGACTGATCAGAGATGCAGCCAAGAGGCCCATGATCACTCTGGATGAACTGCAGAGATCTACAGCTGAGGTGGGAGACTCTGTCCATAGGACAAACAATCAGTCGTATATTGCACAAATCTTGCCGTTTTGGAAGAGTGGCAAGAAGAAAGCCATTTCTTAAAGATATCCATAAAAAGTGTTGTTTAAAGTTTGCCACAAGCCACCTGGGAGACACACCAAACATGTGGAAGAAGGTGCTCTGGTCAGATGAAACCAAAATTGAACATTTTGGCAACAATGCAAAACGTTATGTTTGGCGTAAAAGCAACACAGCTCATCACACCGAACACACCATCCCCACTGTCAAACATGGTGGTGGCAGCATCATGGTTTGGGCCTGCTTTTCTTCAGCAGGGACAGGGAAGATGGTTAAAATTGATGGGAAGATGGATGGAGCCAAATACAGGACCATTCTGGAAGAAAACCTGATGGAGTCAAATCAAATCAAATTTTATTTGTCACATACACATGGTTAGCAGATGTTAATGCGAGTGTAGCGAAATGCTTGAGTCTGCAAAAGACCTGAGACTGGGACGGAGATTTGTCTTCCAACAAGACAATGATCCAAAACATAAAGCAAAATCTACAATGGAATGGTTCAAAAATAAACATATCCAGGTGTTAGAATGGCCAAGTCAAAGTCCAGACCTGAATCCAATCGAGAATCTGTGGAAAGAACTGAAAACTGCTGTTCACAAATGCTCTCCATCCAACCTCACTGAGCTCGAGCTGTTTTGCAAGGAGGAATGGGAAAAAATTTCAGTCTCTCGATGTGCAAAACTGATAGAGACATACCCCAAGCGACTTACAGCTGTAATCGCAGCAAAAGGTGGCGCTACAAAGTATTAACTTAAGGGGGCTGAATAATTTTGCACGCCCAATTTTTCAGTTTTTGATTTGTTAAAAAAGTTTGAAATATCCAATAAATGTCGTTCCACTTCATGATTGTGTCCCACTTGTTGTTGATTCTTCCCCAAAAAATACAGTTTTATATCTTTGTTTGAAGCCTGAAATGTGGAAAAAGGTTGACGAATACTTTCGCAAGGCACTGTATTAATGTCAGCCTAACGTGTTAATGTCACTAACATGTGTTAATGTCACTAACATGTGTTAATGTCATCCTAACATGTGTTAATGTCATCCTAACGTGTGTTAATGTCATCCTAACGTGTGTTAATGTCATCCTAACGTGTGTTAATGTCATCCTAACATGTGTTAATGTCATCCTAACATGTGTTAATGTCATCCTAACGTGTGTTAATGTCATCCTAACATGTGTTAATGTCATCCTAACATGTGTTAATGTCATCCTAACATGTCTTAATGTCATCCTAACGTGTGTTAATGTCATCCTAACGTGTGTTAATGTCATCCTAACATGTGTTAATGTCATCCTAACATGTGTTAATGTCATCCTAACGTGTGTTAATGTCATCCTAACGTGTGTTAATGTCATCCTAACGTGTGTTAATGTCATCCTAACATGTGATAATGTCATCCTAACATGTGATAATGTCATCCTAACATGTGTTAATGTCACTAACATGTGTTAATGTCACTAACGTGTGTTAATGTCATCCTAACATGTGT